>NC_041397.2:327702079-327961239 GCF_900747795.2 Erpetoichthys calabaricus
ATCATCCTTAAGATGTTTCTACAGCTTCATTGGAGTCCACCTGTGGTCAATTCAGTTGACTGGACATGATTTGGAAAGGCACACATCTGTCTATATAAGGTCCCACAGTTGAGAGTTCAAGTCAGAGCGCAAACCAAGCATGAAGTCAAAGGAATTGTCTGTAGACCTCCGAGACAGAATTGTCTCGAGGCACAAATCTGGGGAAGGTTACAGAAAAATGTATGCTGCTTTGAAGGTCCCAATGAGCACAGTGGCCTCCATCATCTGTAAGTGGAAGAGGTTCGAAACCACCAGGACTCTTCCTAGAGCTGGCCGGCCATCTAAACTGAGCGATCGGGGGAGAAGGGCCTTAGTCAGGGAGGTGAACAAGAACCCGATGGTCACTCTGTCTGAGCTCCAGAGGTCCTCTGTGGAGAGAGGAGAACCTTCCAGAAGGACAACCATCTCTGCAGCAATCCACCAATCAGGCCTGTATGGTAGAGTGGCCAGACGGAAGCCACTCCTTAGTAAAAGGCACATGGCAGCCCGCCTGGAGTTTGCCAAAAGGCACCTGAAGGACTCTCAGACCATGAGAAAGAAAATTTTCTGGTCTGATGAGACAAAGATTGAACTCTTTGGTGTGAATGCCAGGCGTCACATTTGGGGGAAACCTGGCACCATCCCTACAGTGAAGTATGGTGGTGGCAGCATCATGCTGTGGGGATGTTTTCCAGTGGCAGGACCTGGGAGACTAGTCAGGATAAAGGGAAAGATGACTGCAGCAATGTACAGAGACATCCTGGATGAAAACCTGCTCCAGAGCGCTCTTGACCTCAGACTGGGGCGACGGTTCATCTTTCAGCAGGACAACGACCCTAAACACACATCCAAGATATCAAAGGAGTGGCTTCAGGACAACTCTGTGAATGTCCTTGAGTGGCCCAGCCAGAGCCCAGACTTGAATCCGATTGAACATCTCTGGAGAGATCTTAAAATGGCTGTGCACCGACGCTTCCCATCCAACCTGATGGAGCTTGAGAGGTGCTGCAAAGAGGAATGGGCAAAACTGGCCAAGGATAGGTGTGCCAGGCTTGTGGCATCATATTCAAAAAGACTTGAGGCTGTAATTGCTGCCAAAGGTACATCGACAAAGTATTGAGCAAAGGCTGTGAATACTTATGTACATGGGATTTCTCAGTTTTTTTATTTTTAATAAATTTGCAAAAACCTCAAGTAAACTTTTTTCACGTTGTCATTATGGGGTGTTGTGTGTAGAATTCTGAGGAAAAAAATGAATTTAATCTATTTTGGAATAAGGCTGTAACATAACAAAATGTGGAAAAAGTATTGCGCTGTGAATACTTTCTGGATGCACTGTATCTATACTAATAAAAGGCAAAGCCCTCACTGACTCACTGACTGACTGACTGACTGACTCACTCATCACTAATTCTCCAACTTCCTGTGTAGGTAGAAGGCTGAAATTTGGCAGGCTCATTCCTTACAGCTTACTTACAAAAGTTAGGCAGATTTCATTTCGAAATTCTACGCGTAATGGTTATAACTGGAACCTGTTTTTTGTCCATATACTCTAATGGAGGAGGCGGAGTCACGTATCGCGTCATCACGTATTACGTCTCCTACGTAATCACGTGAAGTGAAAACAAGGAAGAGATTTACAGCACGAGTCAAACGCGGGAACGAAGGTAAATGACATTAATTGTTGAGTGTGTAAATGACATTAATTGTTGAGTGTCTTTTAATACTGTGTAATCGTTGAGTGTCTTTTAATACTTTGTAAGCATACATATTAACAGATGTGCAATTAAACATGTGCATTTACGGGGTGATTTCTCAGGCTTAAAGCTCGAAGTGATCACTCTAGTGAAGGCAGCTTCACAAAAAAAAAAACAGATCCTTAACAAACTGTTATTGGTATATTTTCCCTCAATTTTAAAAGGTTTTCTTTTCTTCTTAATAAAAATTTAAAAGCAGAACTTCGCCGGTGCGAACCACGGGGATTTGAGCGACTGACGCTTACAGACATATTCATGAGTGCAGGTACTTCGGAAAGAAAGCACCGTGTAAACCTAAAGTTTAAATTAAGTTCATAGACCTACAAAAGGTTGCCATTGATTTGAGGCAAGATTGCTTTTCTCCTGTACAACTATACGTTGCATTCTCAAGAGTGTGCTTGCACAGCTTGGTCATATTACAACTGGAGTGCTGAACTGACAACGTGATATACAAACAGAACAATCGTAAAAACAGGATTAAATAATAAGGCTGCTTCCATTGGCAAAGCAACGAAAAAGGAAGACCTTATATGACGTTCGTTTATAAAACAGCGGAGAGGCTGTGTGAAGTCAGTTTCACAAAAAAACAGATCCTTAACAAATTGTTATTAGTATATTTTCACTCAATTTAAAAAGGTTTTCTTCTTAATAAAAATTTAAAAGCAGTACTTCGCCACTGCAAAGCACGGGGATGTATATATATAGATAGATAGATAGAGATATATATGTATATAGACAGACAGATAGATAGATAGATAGATAGATAGATAGATAGATAGATAGATAGATAGATAGATAGATAGATAGATAGATAGATAGATAGATAGATAGATAGATGGTTACAGATATAGATAGATAGATAGATAGATAGATAGATAGATAGATAGATAGATAGATAGATAGATGTGTATGTATGTAGATATGTATATATGTGTATATATATGTAGATATGTAAATGTATATATATGTGTCTGTATGTGTATATATATATATATATATATATATATATATATATATATATATATATATATATATATATATATATATATATATATATATATATATATATATGTGTGTGTCTATGTATGTATGTGTGTATATGTATGTGTATATATATGTTGATATATGTATATATATATATGTGGATGTGTATATGTATATATATATATATATATATATATGTATATATGTAGATATGTGTATATGTAGATATGTATATATAAGTATATATGTTTATGTATATATATGTTTACATAACCTCTTTAACACACTACTTCTCCGCTGCGAAGCACGGGTATTTTGCTAGTATATGTATATATGTGTATATGTAGATATGTGTATATGTAGATATGTATATATATATGTATATATGTATATGTATATATATGTTTATGTGTGTCTGTGTGTGTATATATATATATATATATATGACAGCAACACTCATAACAATGACAAAACAATTACATTGACAATCATGTTACATTATTTTTAAAATGTTTCCTTTTCTTTTTCATAACCTCTTTAACACACTACTTCTCCGCTGCAAAGCGCGGGTATTTTGCTAGTCTATACTAATAAAAGGCAAAGCCCTCACTGACTCACTCATCACTAATTCTCCAACTTCCCGTTTAGGTAGGAGGCTGAAATTTGGCAGGCTCATTCCTTACAGGTTACTTACAAAAGTTAAGCAGGTTTCATTTCAAAATTCTACACGTAACGGTCATAACTGAATCCTACTTACGTACATATATACGTCCATAGCCTGCAGCTCAGCCGCCGTGTAAGGCGGCGTTGGGTCCCCCCACGCCTCCCACGTAATTGGCTGCCTGCCTATATAAGGCCGTCCGTCGCTCTGGTCTCTTCATTCCCTTCCTTGCTTCGCCACGGTATTCACGTCTCCCTGCTGATAACTGTAGCCTTTTTATTTAATCCACGGCTTCTCCGCTGTTTTATTGTTCGTTTATTATGATTATAGTTATTGTATAGGTATTTTAGACTTTGCTCAGGTACCCATTTCCTTTATCGTTCCAACCGTACCCCCATGAACATGTCTATCGAGGTGATCACTATCGATCAAAGAACTTTCACTTACCGAGTGGTTTCCATGCCCGGAGATGCCGCCTGCCTTAGTTACATATTGCACGGCCATATCAGGCTCACTCTTGATATCCGGAGGAACATTGTGTCTTTATGTATTGAATGACTGGGACAGGTTCAAGGTGTGGACTGATGACGGTACAGGAGGTAATTATACTACACAGGAGCACTAGAAGAGTGAAATGCTTAGGCCCTTCACCTATGGTCCTGCATGTGAGTTGATGGCTGCCAGTGAATTGTTCGGTTGTCACTTTCAAGTGTACCGAAATGGCCAAATATTTTACACCTTTGGACAACCGCCAATGCCTCTTAAACATCTTAGATTCACAGGTGATGATTTGAGTAGTGGACACTTTGATGTTTATGAATGTTTAAACTCTCAAAAGCTGGATGCGAAATTATCGATGAAACCGGTTGTATGCTTACAATGCTTGACAGATGCCGAATGTCACTTCAACACAACAAGTCCTGCAAATACTAACATAATTGAAACAAACCATGAAACTCAAACCGATTATGACAGCAGCAATCCAAGCTGTGAGACAACAGTAAAAAGGAGGCGTGTCAGATGTCGTGGTACATTTTCTGATGCAGCTAGACGGAAACAACTTTGTGACGCTGTCGCTAAATACTCGCAGGCAAATCCACAAGTTAATAGACACACTGTCGCTAAATACTCACAGGCAAATCCACAAGTTAATAGACACACTGTCGCTAAATACTCACAGGCAAATCCACAAGTTAATAGAGACGCTGCTGCTAAATACTCGCAGGCAAAACCACAAGTTCATAGTGACGCTGTCGCTAAATACTCACAGGCAAATCCACAAGTTAATACCGGGAATGCCTGTTAAACATCTTAGATTCACGAGTAGCGATTTGGGTAGTGAACACTTCGATGTTTATGAATGTTTCAACTTTGACAACGTGGGCACAAAGTTATCAATGAAACCTGTTATCTTTACAACGGTTGACAAACACGGAATGTAACTTGAACACAACATGTCCTCCAAATATGAACCTGATTGAAAGAAATAATGATAATCAAATCCTTGATGACAGCAACACTCATAACAGTGACAAAACAATTACATTGACAATCATGTTATGTTATTTTTAAAATGTTTCCTTTTCTTTTTCATAACTTCTCTAACACACTACTTCTCTGCTGCGAAGCGCGGGTATTTTACTATTTTCAAATAAGTGAAGGTTATTTCAAGGGTGGAGGCTCAACTCAAAGGTGTAAGAAGAACCAGAATATCATAGAATAAGACTTTTATTTTATAGAATTCATTTGGGTGTAAACCAATGAACCAACCAGAGTAAATGTATGCATTGATTGGCATTGTATGTAAATTCAATAGTTTATAAAATTAACCTCTACCCTTAATATTGTGACCATTCTGACCCTACTATAATACACTGCCTGTGAGGAATGCTCCCCCTTTATGAAGTGATATTAAAGACACATAGAACAGTTCTTCTCCTGCCTGGTTTCTAATAGTAAGAGGTTCTAGTTCTAAGATAAGATTTTTTTTCTTTACTATATCTCCAAATTTAATTTCTTCCGCAAGTGTTAAAGCTGAGGTGACTCTGACGTTCTGCCACTGTCACCTCTTTAATCACAAGATTAAACGTAATTCAATTCAGTGTAGTGACTGTGCAGAAATCTGAGAAGATGAACAGCTTGGCTCAGTTGTGTAGGATTTGGGGAGACAGCATGGTGACTTTATGGTGTCTGTTCTGTAAGTGAAGCAAAGAAACTTCATGAAGAGTCTGAGGTGCAGTCAGCTGGGCCAGAGAACAGACTCTGAGTGGTCTCATTATTTCAATATTGCAGAGGCATGAGAAGGAAACAGTAAATGACCTCAACAACATCAAGAAGCTATTCAGGTCATCTGGTTCTGTTGAAGCCCACTTGTCTGCTATGGCCCTCTACGGCTGTCTTCTTAGTTGCTGCTCTTCTATCTTCATGGCGTGACATGTCAGCGTCTTTAGTTTTAAGGCTTCCAGTTTCTAGATAGATAGATAGATAGATAGATAGATAGATAGATAGATAGATAGATAGATAGATAGATAGATAGATAGATAGATAGATACTTTATTAATCCCAGGGGGAAATTCACATACTCCAGCAGCAAAAAATATTAAATTAAAGAGTAATAAAAAATGCAGGTAAAAAACAGACAATAACTTGAATAATGTTCAACGTTTACCCCCCCTGGTGGAATTGAAGAGTCGCATAGTTTGGGGGAGGAATGATCTTCTCAGTCTGTCAGTGGAGCAGGACAGTGACAGCAGTCTGTCGCTGAAACTGCTCCTCTGTCTGGAGATGACACTGTTTAATGGATGTAGTGGATTCTCCATAATTGATAGAAGCCTCTTGAATGCCTGTTGCTCTGCTACGGATGTCAAACCGTCCAGCTCCATGCCAACAATAGAGCCTGCCTTCCTCACCAGTTTGTCCAGACGTGAGGCGTCCTTCTTCTTAATGCTGCCTCCCCAGCACACCACTGCGTAGAAGAGGGCACTCGCCACAACCATCTGATAGAACATCTGCAGCATCTTACTGCAGATGTTGAAGGATGCCAGTCTTCTAAGGAAGTACAGGCGGCTCTGTCCTTTCTTGCACAGAGAATCAGTATTGGCAGTCCAGTCCAATTTATCGTCCAGCTGCACTCCCAGGTATTTATAGGTCTGCACCCTCTGCACACAGTCACCTCTGATGATCACGGGGTCCATGAGGGGCCGGTGTCTCCTAAAATCCACCACCAGTTCCTTGGTTTTGCTGGTGTTCAGTTGTAGGTGGTTTAAGTCGCACCATTTAACAAAGTCCTTGATGAGGTTTCTATACTCCTCCTGCCCACTCCTGATGCAGTCCACGATAGCAGTGTCATCAGCAAACTTTTGCACGTGGCAGGACTCCGAGTTATATTGGAAGTCCGATGTATATAGGCTGAACAGGACCGGAGAAAGTACGGTCCCCTGCGGCGCTCCTGTGTTGCTGACCACAATGTCAGATCTGCAATTCCCGAGACGCACATACTGAGGTCTGTTTGTAAGATAGTCCACGATCCATGCCACCAGGTATGAATCTACTCCCATCTCTGTCAGCTTGTCCCTAAGGAGCAGAGGTTGGATGGTGTTGAAGGCGCTAGAGAAGTCTAGAAACATAATTCATACAGTTCCACTGCCTCTGTCCAAGTGGGAGAGGGATCGATGTAGCATATAGATGATGGCATCTTCCGCTCCCACCTTCTCCTGGTATGCGAACTGCAGAGGGTCGAGGGCGTGTTGGACCTGTGGCCTCAGGTGGTGAATCAGCAGCCGCTCCATGGTCTTCATCACATGTGATGTTAGAGCGACAGGCCGGAAGTCATTCAGCTCACCAGGACGTGATACCTTTGGGACTGGGGTGATGCAAGATGTTTTCCAAAGCCTCGGGACTTTCCCCTGTTCCAGGCTCAGGTTGAAGATGCGCTGTAGAGGACCCCCCAGCTCTGATGCACAGACCTTCAGCAGTCGTGGCGATACTCCATCTGGACCTGCTGCTTTGCTGGCACGAAGTTTCCTCAGCTCTCTGCTCACTTGCGCTGCTGTAATTGTGGGTGGGGATGTCTCTCCTATGTTGGTATCAGCAGAAGGATGTGTAGAGAGTGCAATACTCCGAGGTGAGAGTGGGTTAGGGTGGTCAAACCTGTTAAAGAAGATGTTCATTTGGTTTGCTCTCTTCACGTCTCTCTCGATGGTGGTACCCCGCTTTGAGCTGCAGCCAGTGATGATCTTCATCCCATCCCACACTTCCTTCATGCTGTTGTTCTGCAACTTCTGCTCCAGCTTTCTCCTGTACTGCTCCTTCGCCGCCCTGAGCTGGACTCGGAGTTCCTTCTGCATGCGCTTGAGCTCATGCTGATCACCGTCTTTAAAGGCCCTTTTCTTCTGGTTCAAAAGGCCCTTGATGTCACTTGTAATCCATGGCTTGTTGTTAGCATAGCAGCGTACTGTTCTTACTGGAACTACAATGTCCATACAGAAGTTGATGTAGTCAGTAGTGCAGTCAACAACCTCCTCAATGTTCTCACTATGTGATCCCTGCAGGATATCCCAGTCTGTAGTTCCAAAACATTGTCTCAGAGCATTCTCAGCCTCCAGGGTCCACTTCCTGAATGATCGTGTCGTTACAGGTAGGATTCTCACTTTTGGTTTGTAGTGAGGCTGAAGCAGAACCAGGTTATGATCTCCTTTCCCAAGCGCAGGCAGCGGGGTGGCGCTGTATGCGTCTTTAACGTTTGCATACAGTAAATCAATAGTCTTATTTCCCCGGGTGTTACAGTCCACATACTGGAAGAATGCAGGTAATGTTTTGTCCAGCGTCACATGGTTAAAGTCTCCAGCGATTAGCACAAGTGTCTCGGGGTGCTGCGTTTGTAACTTAGCAACAGCAGAATGGATGATGTCACTCGCTATCTCCACGTCCGCCCGAGGAGGAATATACACGATGACAACAATGACGTGTCCAAACTCTCTGGGCAAGTAATAGGGACGCAGACTTACGGCCAACAGTTCGATGTCCCTGCAGCAAGTGGAGATTTTGACTTTAACATGTCCAGAGTTACACCACCGTGTATTAACATAGAGAGCGAGTTTTTACTCCAGTTACGTAAGCTAGCAAGTAGTATAAGCCAGGGACTTTCTGTCAAAAGGATTGATGGCCTTAAACCCCACCTCTTTTCTCTGATTGGTGGATTTGAATGTTGTCCCCGCCCCTCCACCTGATTGGTGGCTGGGAAGGAGGTGTCCCGCCCCTACCCCCAACCACCTGTTTACCCCGCCCCCACCTGCCTGTTTCTCCTTTCTGTCAAGAGCCATTTGATGGATGTCTGTCCTGCCCCCCAGAACCCACTCCCGACCCCCCTTCACCTGCCTGTTTCTCCTTTCTGTCAAGAGCAGACTTGATGGATGTCTGTCCCCCCTCCTTCACCCCCAGCCCCCTCTCCCGAAGACAAGTCCAGGCATGTTACGGAAGGACCCTGCCGTCCACACCTATTGGTGGCCCCTTCCACTTCCTTACACACTTCTACCGAGGATAGGCCCAGAACATGTTCCAGCCGGAGCGATCTACCTTATAGCCGTCCTTGCCTCTACTGTTTTGGGTAAGAACCCCTGTATCTATTATTTAAAATATCTATTACTTTAAATATCTATCTAAACTTTGCGTTATCACTTGTAAACCGCATTTATTATTTTATCTAAGTCAAGCAGAGAAAGACTCCAGACAGTCTCTGCGCTGACAAGATATCCTGCTGTTAGCAGCCCATGCTGTTCAGCCCATGCCCAGGGCTGAAGTTCTAAGCGTGTAGTTCGAAATACAAGGTGACAGGCTCTCTGTCTTCACAGAGACTCTCAGAGCTGACAGCCTCTGCGCGCCACCGCTAGATCCAGCCAGTGCCCACCACAGGCCGGGAAACTGACAGCCCCCTGCTGTGTTCTGCGCACGCACGCTTATAAACAGATGTCTGTCAGTTCCCCCTACCCTACCCCCGGAACGGGAATGTGCACTAAGTTCGCTCGCGCGCAGCTCCTCAGTCCGGGAGAACAAGTTATGTGTGTAACTTTTAAAGTTAAGGGATTTTAAAAATCACACCCACACAGTTAAATAATAGGCAACAGGGACCTTTTAAATCACGTTTGAGGAGTCTAAAAAAAAAATCTAGCCTTGTATATATATTTTGTATATCTTAAAAAAATGCCCTGTTCCATCCATTACCTCCCATTTTAAATAATCAGCTGCCCTAAGGTTTCACATTGGTGGAGACCCTTTAGTTTGTCAGAATCATGGGGTTAGCGCACAGGTCCATATTCTAAAATATCTTAGATTATATCTATTTAGTTAGCATGTCGGCCCTGTTCATTTTCAATATATGTGGTATATGTCACTGTCCAGGGGTTTCTTGTCAAAAAGTTAAAATAAAACAGAGATCCAAAATATCCCTATTGAAACAGCAACATTTGTTATTAAGTGTACAGATTCGTCTTGCATTCTAATTCTGAAAGCTGTGTCAAACTATGGTTCATTTCAAAGCAAAATGCAGCCAATCATTTTGCTTATAACTAAATTAAATAAATCTTATAAACAGAACCCAGTGCTTGATAATACTTAACACTAATGGATATCATTAAAGGTTACTTCTGTGCTTTATTCAGTTTTAATATTTAATATTTTTAATGTTTTATTTAAAAATTAACTCTTTAAGACAAATTCAGACTATTCCAGACTGCACATGTCAAAAATGATTATTATTTATTTCAAAAGGTTTCTTTTCATGCTGGTTTTGTCATCTATCAATGTTTTTTATACATCACGGCAGTTTTTCAAATTGTAATAACTCCTTTATAACTCCACTTTTTCATGTCCCTTGCCTCTAGTTAAACAAGCACACCGCACTATAGCCTCCTGGCTCTAAGAGCAGAAGCGTATGAGCTATGAATGAATTTTCAGAGACAAGAAATTTAAATGTAATAAAGGTAAAGTTGTCTTGGAGATTGGATCACCGCATCATACCTAGATTAGCTTTATAAAATCAGTATAAAAGCTGATCAAAAAAGAATAAAAGAAAGATCTTGACTTATGGCTGATACCTCAAACAATGCAAAAAATTGGTCACCTGGAAAAAACAAAACATCTAGCAATATCAGGTTGTGTGGTGTTCACACTTTATTTTTCTTTTGTTTTATGGCACTGTGTATTTGACCTATAATACTTTTCTTTTTCTCTTGCCTGTTATGGAGCTCTGTCTAATTACCTAAAGTTACAGGAATTGGGAAGTGATGAACTATTTTGGTAAGAGTATGTGTTAAGGTCTACGTAAGAAAGAGTATAAAGGGGAAAAGTGTCACCCTAGGACCGTCCCATGACAAAACAAAAATCATAATTGGGCTTTTCTGTTTTTAACTTTTTAATTAAAAATAGTAAAATGTTTTCTAATTATCACCTGTGTTAATAGAAATAATTTTAGTTTTTGAGTAGACAGAAAATATAAAAATTTTGTGCTAGTGTAACAGTGAGTGCTTTTAAATGCACGTACAAAACTGGGATAAGGTGTGTAACCAGGCTAAAGGTAGAAACCTGCTTTCTTATAAATCTCCATTTAAATGCACAAGTGTATTTACAGAGTTTTCCTTTGTCAAAAGGCTCCTATGTTATAGAAGTGAGCTAAGCAAAAAAATTAAAAATTATCATAAGCGCGGCCATTCCTTTCATTACTAGTTTAATAGGTTCGAGAGGATAAATATGAATACATGCGCAAGATGTGCCTAGTACCTCGAAAACAAAAGGCTCCAATGTGGCGGAAAGCTCCGGCTTCCAGCGACCTTTTAAACGCTACAGAAAATGAACTGGATAAACAAATGAAATTCATACTTGAATGCGGTGACTTGAGCTCCGCTGCAAAAGTAAAACTTTATATGACTGTCTTACAAAGATACCTGACCTTTGTGAAAAAAGCGGATAAAGAAATGGGTACCACAGAAAAATGTATACATACAAACTTTTTAAAGTCTAAAAACATAAATAAAAACAGACAGCTAGGGGGGTATTTTTCGTACGTCGCTTAAACCATCCGAGATCAGATGCCTTATCTTGGATGAGTTAATGCCGGTGAAACTCACCCAGATAAGTCGGTTTTTCAAACGTAGCTGTGTATTAGATTAGTCGAGCTGGATCTAATCATCCGAGATGAATGTGCGCGCCCGTGCTGAGTGAAAAGCCCATATATATTGAGTCTAGAAAACATGATCAGCAAGTCTTTGATAGGCTGCAACAAAATGACAAAAGTACGGGCGCATTTTTTTTCCACACAAGCGGAGCAAGACCTTTCATTCGAAGACATAAAGAATTTCAAGATTTAATATGCACAAGGGGTAAGGTAACACTGCAAAAGCAGCCCAAACCAGAAAAGACGGCTGGCAAAAAGTGGCAGACAAATGAAATGTGTGCGCATTGTATTTACTGAAAGCAGCGTTTCATTTCCTATGTGTCAGATTAATTATTATTTAATATGTCATAATTCCAGATCAAACATGAGCACAAGGAGAACATGGGAACAGGTTAAGGTGAAGTACAAGAATATACTTCAGACTGGTAAATATTGGTATATATCTAATTTAAAGAATTGTTGACATAAATAATCACATATAATGTAAAGAACATTAATTTTAAAGCTAACAAGAAGGCAGACAAGCAAAAAACAGGTGGAGGTCCACGCGGTCCAGACCTAACCCCTGCAGAAGAGTTGGCTCTCCAGCAAAATGCCCATCGCCCTGTTTGAGGGCATTCCAGGGGGAAGCTCCTCCTCAGAAGCAGTGACAGGATGCAGTGGTCACTTCATTTCAGGTAAAGGATGGTCATTGCATATATTTGTCCTCAATGTGTGCCATAGGTATATTCCATATAGCCCTCTTTTTTTGCTGGGTCAGTTGCAGGGAATGTCATATCCCTAGAACCTGTGTCTGACCAACGAGATATTGATGAAGGTCAAATATTTGATGAAGACACTGTGTCATGTCACTGTATTTATCAGGAGGAGAGGTACATTTTCCAAATAATGTTTGATCAAACTCCACTCTGATCAGTCCCATGTGCTCCAATCACATTTGGAAACCCTGGGTAATGAGAATGTTAGGCTGATTGTGAGATTCTTTATGGAATACCTGTAATAGCATGAAACGCCTCTTTTGTCTGCACACACAGGTGTCCAGGAAACACAATGAAAACCCGAAGGAAATGTTTCAGAGCCAAACAGACTTTATGAATTGCCTGGCAAACTGCACTTTTCGATAGATGTTCCGCATCGCCTACAGTATATAAAAAAGTGCCGCTTGCAAGAAACCTCAAAGCAATGCCTACTGTCTGTGCGGTTGTGAGAGCCCAACTTCGCCGAGTTTGACTTCGAATATACGAAGCTAATAAATCTTTGAGGTACAATATTTCCCCTCAGCTAAAGCAGTATCTTTCGTACAGAATTTCCTCCGGGAGCATTAAAGGATCTTGCCGATCACGCAAAACCCTCTCTATATGAAATTGTCTTCGTATAATTTGCGCACCGATATCAATTGGTCGCTCATTCATGAACGGTGAAGCTATGACTGGATGACTTCCACGCACCGTCACTGATCACGTGTGTAAACTAATCCTTGTTTATGTAGAACAAACCTGCTCCGAGCAGGTTTGCGGATTTGGATGTGTTGCTATGACAACACTTCCAGCAAGAGTTTCAAAAAACCGACAGATCCAGGATCAGGCCAAATCATCAACAATTACATCCGGCTAAACGAGTAATCCACGTACAAAAAATACCCCCCAGGTCTCAGGTTCCCTGTGTATTAAGATATAATCTCATAAATACTGGTACATCTTATAATGATCTTATAATAATCATTTTACCCAGTGATTCAACAATACACTTGATATGTCTAAAAATCATCCAAACTTTGGGTCTACTAGTCCGTATTAAGGTGTTGTTAATATTAAGGATAAAATATAAGGATTCAGCCCCTCCGTTTTAAAACATGCTCGTTTAACGCTTATAATAATCATGAATATGTCTTACCATTATATTGACTGTCGGTGCTCTGTGCAGAATAGTCTGTATGAACAATAATTACATTTACATTTTTACATTTACAACATTTAGCAGACGCTCTTATCCAGAGCGACTTACAACCGTGCTTAGTAGTCTACGACTGTTCTTCAGTCTTTTTAGGCTAGGATTAAATCATTAATTACATCTAAACCTTTGGCCGGACACCGAAAAGTCTGGTATTTTTAAAAAAGGAGCAGTTGTTATGCGTAGATTTCTTTTAGTAGCTGCAATCCGCAAGGTGAGACAGTTTTCACACGGCCCACCGGACGCTCTGACATGAGGTTAAAGGTCAGGATCCAGCCTGAGCCGGCCCCACCTTTTGCCTATGAGCTGTGAATCGAACCCCCCACTTCCCCTTAGCTTCAGGCTGCCGGAGCTGGTGGCAATGTGCTTTGGAAAGCGTGGCTTGCCAAAGATTGTTTTAAAGCGCCTTTCTCTATCCCCAGAATGACTGCATGTTGAAGGCAATCTAACGTTTAGACAATTAAACACTTGCTTCCACAATATGTTTCCTTAGGGTCAGCTGATATATGTATTGGAAATACTTTTTATATAAATTATACACCCGAGGATAGCTTTTTATACGCAATTTAAAAGGGAACTGTTGCATACATCTGTGTGATTTTTACAAGGCTTATATCAAACTATATTTAAAAAGGTATGAAAAAAGGTTGTAGATTGATTTTTATACAAATTATAAAGCCAAGGATAGCTTTTTATACGTCTCAAACGTTCTTTAAAAGGGTGTTCATGCCTATTATTTAACTGTGTGTGATTTTTTTACAAGGCTTATATCGAACTAGTTTACTTGTGTTTTACCTAGATAAGTGAAACATACTCCGTGCGTCTCATGGACCGACGAGAAACGTGCTCCATTCACTTTGGGATTATCAGTGTACACTTCTAACGTTTAGAAATCTAAACGCCATGCTTTCACAATGTGAAATCTTAGGGCAGCTGATTATTTAAAATGGGAGGTAATGGATGGAACAGGGCTTTTTTTAAGATATACAAAATATATATCCGAGGCTAGATTTTTTTTTTAGACTCCTCAAACGTGATTTAAAAGGTCCCTGTTGCCTAACTGTGTGGGTGTGCTTTTTAAAATCCCTTAACTTTAAAAGTTACACACATAACTTGTTCTCCCAGACTGAGGAGCTGCGTGCAAGCGAACTTAGTGCACACTCCCGTTCCGGGGATAGGGTGGGGGGAACTGACAGACATCTTTTTATAAGCGTGCGTGCGCAGAACACAGCAGGGGGCTGTCAGTTTCCCGGCCTGTGGTGGGCACTGGCTGGATCTAGCGGTGGCGCGCAGAGGCTGTCAGCTCTGAGAGTCTCTGTGAAGACAGAGAGCCTGTCACCTTGTATTTCGAACTACATGCTTAGAACTTCAGCCCTGGGCATCTCGGCTGGGGTTTGGTATCACACGCAGAGGCTGTCTGTTCAGCTCTCATGCGTCAACTGTGTAGAGAGCATGGGCTGCTAACACCAGGATATCTTGTCAGCGCAGAGACTGTCTGGGGTCTTTCTCTGCTTGACTTAGATAAAATAATAAATGCGGTTTACAAGTGATAACGCAAAGTTTAGATAGATATTTAAAGTAACAGATATTTTAAATAATAGATACAGGGGTTCTTACCCAAAACAGTAGAGGCAAGAACGGCTATAAGGTAGATTGCTCCGGCTGGAACATGTTCTGGGCCTGTCCTCGGTAGAAGTGTGTAAGGAAGTGGAAGGGGCCACCAATAGGTGTGGACGGCAGGGTCCTTCCGTAACATGCCTGGACTTGTCTTCGGGAGAGGGGGCTGGGGGTGAAGGAGGGGGGACAGACATCCATCAAGTCTGCTCTTGACAGAAAGGAGAAACAGGCAGGTGGGGGCAGGGTAAACAGGGGGTTGGGGTTGGGGTAAACAGGTGGGTGGGGGTGGGGGCAGGACGCCTCCTTCCCAGCCACCAATCAGCTGGAGGGGCGGGGACAACATTCAAATCCACCAATCAGAGAAATGGGCGGGGCTTAAGGTCATCAATCATTTTGACAGAAAGTCCCTGGCTTATACTACTCTAGCACATTAGTATGGAGCAGGAGAGTCTACTGTGAACTCAACATTTAAGAATGTCAGACTTCATAAGTTTATCTGTGGAGTTGAACGCCTACTACTGGCTTCTTTGACCTAAATCTGGCATCCTGTACTAAAGAAATTGTGAAACACGTCTGAGAATTGAACTGCAGTCACCTCTCCACTGCTGAAGAGCATGAAGTTCATGAAGATCTCAGTGGTCATTCAAAAACAAGAATAAAAATGAAAAAATGGACAGCAGTGGATTGTGTTTGTGGTGTACATGAGGCTGCAGCAGGCTTCTGGGACCAGCAGTGTATCTCAGAGGCGCTATAAAAAGGACGATTATCACAAAACACAGGCGGTTAGGCACACTTTGAAATTAAAGCACAGCATTTAAAATGTAAAAGAAAATGGTGAGTGCTGAATGGAAATAAACAACAAAAGACAAACTTATGGAGTAACTGGGCCAAGACCAGTCCTGTAACTGCCAACACTGCACCAGATGGCGCTGTATGCTTTTGTTCTCACTAATGGCCCATCAGCTCATCTCAACTGCTTTGACCCCCAACACCACAGACTGAGTGCACATAAAAATAATTTCTTTGGACACAATGTTTTATTTGCATATTTTTCACTTAAAATGTCAGCATACGTTTTAAAATAAGTAACAAGCCCCCAAGAGTGGCGCTGCTGCTCATGAAGAACAAAGCAACATTTCTCAATCAGCTTGGCACATCAAACATCACATCAAGTCGATGTGAGGCAAAGCTGTGAGTGTGCAATGAACAACAATCATGTGATGAATCACACAGACACACAATGGCTTGACAGTACGTGTGTACTCAAATCACATGATGTTTTCTCTAAATGGCACCTCATATACAGTCAAAGTTCAACACTGCATTAGTCTCACCGGCTTCACTAAGATATATATATACTGTATTTGCTTGCTCTTGTTGCATTTTCATACATTGTTGAGTGTGCTGTGTCTGTAAAAACGTTTTTAGCATGACTCCATCTGGTATTGTGTTCTGTCCACTCCCCTACCATCTTCTACATTCTCCACGTGGAAATTAATGCAGTCTGTGAACTTCACACTACTAGGCATGTAAAAAATATTGTGATGCAATTTCAGGTGAGTGAAATCATGGACCACAGTCGTATGGGATATGTGTTTGTCAGGTGACAGGTAAGGATCAGAAAGATTCAAGAAGATTCAGACATTGACAATGGAACCTGGCTCTGGAGACTTGGAAAGTAACCTCTCTGGTGGGAAGGAGAAAGAACTCATGAAAAATACCAGCTGGTGACAGCAGGGCTGACCTCTACATACAGGGATGGCAATGGAACTGACTTGTCTATCAAAAGTGGAGGTTCATAAGATGAGTGTGGATGGACTTAACACTAGAATACCTGAAGCCTACGAAAAAAAGTAATAATCCTGGGCCACCTTAAATTCCTTCACACCTCTCCATCAGCGCCTTTTGTGTTGTAAATGCATCAGTCAGCACAAGCAGACTGCTATCTCATAAATCCCACTGATGCATCTCAAGTTCTCACAGGTCAAGCCTGTTTATCTAGGTGTGAGGTACCTGGAGTTGTAGAAGGTAAATAATATCTCGTTATTTAGAATACATGCAATTCTTGTGGGCGTTGTGTCTACAAAGATCTGTGTAAGTATAGGATGACAGGAAATGTAAGAAATGCTGAACACATACCTAAAGCAGAAACTTTCTCCAATTTATAGTAATAATGACGTGAAGTGTATAATGTGTGAAGACTTTAGTTCAAATATCAAATAAACACGTGCACTTCTTTTCAAGAATATAACCAAAGAAAAAAAAAAACATTTGATTTACTTGTGGCTGTCAATGAGTTAAAAACACAAACTCAAATGTCAATTGACAGAATGTTGATATGTATTCTTAGATGGTGCAGAAGTAAGAACTGCTGCCTTAGAACCAAAAGTTTGCGGTTCGTGGGTTCCTAGTTTTGAGTATTACTACATTATAATAAAAACATACATTTGATTTGAGTCTGTAACACCCGGTGTAAACTTTGGGTATTTGTAAAAGTTAGCTCTTGTTTTTTTATTATTCGTTTTTATTCTCTCAGTGACATTCATGTGGTACAGCGAACTTGCCTCTCCTTCTCTGAGTTTATGCCGTTTATCTCCATTCTTTTCACAAGAGCAGCTATGACCACAGTTGGTGCTGAGGCTGACGCCTGCTCAGAACTATTTGTTATACTGGCAATCAAAGATACAATGTCCAGTGACCGCTATCAGACTATCATGCGGCATTTGCACTTTAACAACAGACAACCATGCAGAACATGTGAAAAATGAGAGCTGTGTTTTGAGTTACAACTCAGGGCAACATATTACTGTTGATGAGCAACTGTTTCCAACCGAGGTCCATTGTCCTTTCTTGTAATACATCTCAACCAAGCCTGACAAATTTGGCATAAAGTTTTGGATTGCAGCAGATTTGGAGACAAAATACATGAACAATGCCACTTCTTATGTAGGAAAAGATCCCAGTTGTCTCACAGGAGAAAGACTTTCTGAGGCTGTGGTCATAAAGCTTATGGAGACATTTATCAGATGAAGCTTATTATATATTGATCAACCCACCCACTGATATTAGATAGATAGATAGATAAATAGAAAATGATCTAAAAGAAAATGTTCACTGAGATATCTTGAACAGATTGCACTGTGCATAGGTTTTAAAATTTCCCATTGAAAAGCATTGGTGAATTTGTAAGGGTGTCTATCTTAAAACAAAGAAACGTTCTGTGTGACTTTAATCACAAATGCATTCACTGTTTCACTTACACCAACTTGTACATGTTTCTCTTTTTCACCTCCACTACATGCTACTGACAGCACACAGGTCCTTAACTCAAGGCAATGACAAACCAGCAGACTACGTGTGGAGGTAGGAAGCTGCTGTTACTGCCGGCTGCTCGAGTGTGTACCAGACGGCAATCCTCTTATCAGCAAGTCCAGAGATGCACTCAAAAACCGCTGCATGAATCTTCCTCCTTCTGATGCTTTAATAAGCAACAGGTAAGTTAAATAATCTTGAAAGTATAATATGCAAGCAAGGAAAACAAAGGCTTATGCTGCTCTTCATTTCCATATATTTGTAACTTTTGACACTTGCTGGGAGTGTGAACATATCTTTCAGCTTTGATGGATTTAGAGGCAGAAGGGCCTGCCGTGCCATCTCAGGGAAGCCATGATAAATATGAGTGGTAAAATAAACAAAGCAGCCAGGAGCACATGTCACTGTCCTATTTAGGGCCAAATATTTGGGTCCAATTTTTAGGATTTACACATAAAAGCCTAATTTAGATGAATGAGGAAAACTGACTTATCGAATATGATCACAAAACTCAATGAAACTGAAATATAAAAAGTATCTTTAAACATTTAATGATACCTGTTTACACTGTAATCTGCGATGTATGCAAATGAAGCAATGTCAATATGCGGTCACAGACTGGCTATACTTGTATACTTGTCCTCAGAGCAAGCCAAAAACTAATATGAAGAGTTTCGTTAATCAAGTCATAGATGCCTAGAGCGACTGACATGAAGAACTGTGACTGAAGGAACGGCTGTCTGAGTGGCGATGTGTGACTGCTGAATAAATGCCATACTGTATGGTGCATTGATGAGTAAATATGGAGTGAAGCAGTTTATAATAAAATGTAAGCAGCCTCACAGTCTCTGCAAACTGCTCGTACATAATGATTCATATTTAACATTTGATCTACGAGCCATTCTCTGTTCTTCTCTCATTCTTCACTGGTCCTCACTGGAACGTCCAGGTTATGAGAGATTACACAGGTGCAAATGCTGTCGCTTGTCCCCTGTGGATAAAAACTGAATCTCTTGGTATTATTGCCTCTATGGTCCGCTGCCTGCCTCCTTGGCTGCTTTTTGAATCCTATGGTTTTTCTCTTGGATTTTGGCCATAATGTACTCTTTTTCAGAGCTTTATACTTTGCAGTGTACTGAGTGCTGTACTCTGATATCGCTCCTTCTGTTTAGGCATTCAGGAATTCTGTGCTGGCCCGGGTCCTGTCACAGAAGCTCACCTCAGAAGTTTGACTATTATCATTCTAAGACCAACACTGACTTCATCTGGACGCTGTATTATTTACGCCGCTTTTCCGCTGTCACTACTAGACTGTCTCCTCCTGTGAATTTTGAGAACTTTTAGTCTATTTCATTAAAACATCAAACACCACAATCCTCTAGGTTTTTTTTTTTTTTTTTTTTTTGCTTTCTAAATAGCAAATCAGCCTTTATTGTGGACTTCGTTGTGGGGCATAATATCGATGTCTTGTGTTTGATGGAAACCTGCCAACAACGTAATGATTATTTTGGACTAAATATGGCTGTCCCACCCCAGTATTGTTATCTTAAAGTAGTACTGCTGGCCGTGGGGGTGATGTTGCAGTTATATGTTCTTCTAAGTTTAGAATCAAGCCAGTTTCTGCTCACGATGTTTCATCATTTGCGTATCTGGCATTACTGCTGTCTGGTGCACGACCTCTGTGGATATTACTTGTGTATCGTCCTCCTAAACAGTCACCAGTCTACTTGGCACAATGCACTGAGTTGCTCACATCTCTGTGTTCTTTGCATCCTGCTGGGCTTTTGCTTGGTGATTTGAACTTGCGTGTAGGCTCTGTAAATTCTCTACAAGTGGCTGATTTTCTAAATGTACTTCAGAGCTTTGATTTTACTCAACATGTCAATTTTTCACACTTGACCTTGTGTGTATCTTTGGTACAACTCCTGCTAATTTGTATGTCTACAAAGAAAATAAGAATTTAGTGGTAGTTTTAGAAACAACACTTGTAGATATCAATTTCTTCAATTTGATACTCGTCATTTAGCAGTTCCTAAGTGTATTTTATTGTCCGTGATAACCAGCAGAAGTATTCAAAGAAAGTGTATAAACACCACAACTTTTTAAAAAGTTTAAAAGCCAATAGAGTTAGTAGTTAACGTGCAAAAAGCACTTTTTGAAAGTATAGTGAATGACCTAATTGCTACAAAATCCACTGTTAAGATGATTTAAATCTGCAAGGTAAAGAAAGTACAGCTAATGAAGCAAATGTATCAACAACAAACGATGCATCATAAGCACTAAAAACGTGGTGGTCTGCACGTGGAACACCACACGCTGGTACTGCTGCACATCATTACTCTGACTGGCACTGAAACCTGTGGCCCCTGAAAACCTGAAATACACTGAGAAGATTGTAGAACCAACCTGCTGATCTAAGAACATTGTCTTCACAGCTCTCAAACACACCTGAACGTTACACCATGTACACATTTTCTAGAGTGAATCTGCTTATTTACACCAGTGGCGTCAGCTCATTGTCTGTCAATAGAGCTTTAATGACTGGAATGGAGATGACGACATAATGTGTGGATGTCTCAGATGTGTTGTAAAGGATCAGCAGGAATGAGAGGGCATAGTTAGCATGTAAGTAATGTCATGGCATCACTTCCTGTTATTAGAAGATCCTATGACAGTGGAGATCAGTGCCCTCCAGTGACTCTCATTTACATAAAGTGCCTTCACAGATCAAACTGAACTCGTCAAAGTCGCATCACTTACCTGACTACGTGGCAGCAGCTGAACCCCGGCGCCAGTCTCCTGATGCACTCAGGGGTCAGAGGGGTTCCTGACAGGTTAAGTTCTTTAAGCTCTCCACAGCAGCTGATGACAGAAGCCAACACAGCACAGTCCACAGAAGATAAAGTCATCCATCTAAAGTTCATCTTTAAATCCTTCCCAATGGCGTCTCTAATTAATTCCTTATTCTGAGTCTCACAGAGCCAGTGACAAACTCGCACAGCTTCTCTTTAATCTTGGCCCTGTAGCGCCTGTTTAGCTTTCTGCCTCACCCACTCCTGTATCCGCTGTGTGGTTTTCCCCTCAAATTCCCCCAGAATTCCCTCCACTGTTTTAAACACAGGACACCAAGCCAGTCCTGCCAGGAATCGAGTGACAATCTCAAATCGGCCATCTTTACATAAGTTGAGGTATTTCAGCAGTTCCTCCACATCTCCTGATGGATCAAAGTAGAAGGAGCAGGCAGCCATGAACTCCTGCAGGGTGACCTGATAGAAGGTGTACATAGAGTGATCTGGAGTGCTTTGACTGTCCAGAAAACCATAGAGGAATGAAGAGGACACGACTGGCTGAAGACTGAAAGTGGACATCTCAAAATTGTTATAAAACACAAAAATATTTTTGTCTACCCCATTATAGGCCATTTTTCCCAGTCTGACCAGAATCTCCCTCTGGTACTTGGCTTCTTGTCTGTAATTGGTCAGGATGTTGTGAAGGAACATCATAAAGATATCGGTGACAGTTCTTGAGGCAGCTCCTTGCTCTTTTTTAGAGGTCATGAAGTGGCTCTTCAGCACAGAGCAGATCATCCAGCAGTATGAGGGGTTGAAGCACATGGAGTACAGGATGCCGATCTCCTCCACATACTGAAAAGCCTTGATACCGAAAGCAGTGTCAGTGAAGAACTTCTTAAAGTATGTCAGCCTTTGTTCAGGGAGGAACCCCAGGATCTCTACAAACCGATCGACTCTTTCCATGTCCATGGCTTCCAGGGCTGTTGGTCTGCTTGTTATCAGGACTGAGCAGCCCTTCAGTAATGTCCGACTGATCAGACTGGTGACCAGGATGTGAACAGGCACCTCAACGTCTGGGTTTGAGCAGAGCTGACTGTCTGTGAAGTTCAGTTTGTGTTTGTACTCATCCAGTCCATCAAATATAAGAAGAAGAGACTCAGGTTTCTGCAGGATTTCTGTTAGTCTTGAGTCACTCAGGTGTTTATAGTGCCTTTCAATTAGCCTGGTCAGTGACATACGTGGCTCAATCTCATTGTCTAGGAGGTTAAGCTCTCTGAATTTAAACAGGAACACAAATGCAAACCTCTGGTACTGAGTGCCTCCACTCCAATCAAACATGATCTTCTGGATCATGGTGGTCTTCCCAATTCCAGCCACTCCACTGACCAGTACAATGTGGGGGGAAGTCTCACTACCAGGACTTCTTTTGAAAATCTGCTCAGTCCAGATTCTCTCACATTTCTTTTTTGTTTCCTTATTCTTGAGTTCTTCATGAGTCCTCCCAGTCTTCACAAGTTCATGTTCAGTCTCCTTAAGTGTCCTTGTGTTCTGTTTAATGACCATCAACTCAGTGTACCCAGCTGTACTGTATGGAACTGCAGAAGAAGCATGATCCTTCAGAGCTATTGTAGATTCAGACACAATGGCTCTGTGCATCTCATGGAGGTCTGAAAGTCAAAATGACAACAAGTGAGAAAACTGAGGAGCACACGAGTGGAGAAGATGCTGACCAAAGACATGAGGACTGGTTACCTTTGATGTGAGGACCAACAAAAGGTGACTGGACACTGGCCTGCATCTCCTTCAGGAAGTCTGGTCCTGGGGAGACAAGAACAAGCACAGGGGAGTTTAACATGAGTATGAGCAGTTTTCAGAGGTGTTTCACATCCTTAAAATGAATCATTCAGAATTACTCCGCACTTCTGCCTGACAGTAGAGTCCAAGCCATGTCCTGTGTTTGTGTGGAGTCTGACTGATCTCTCTCTGTCTTTGTTGTTTTTTATGGGTGCTCCTGGTTTTCTCTTACATCCTAGTGATGTGCTTATTAAGTTAACTGTAGACACATTGTTACTCTCACTGCATCTTCTTCTTCTTTCAGCTGCTCCCGTTAAGGGTTGCCACAGAAGATCATCTTTTTCCATATTACTCTCACTGCACCACTCGGAGTATTTATATCACTGTATCTGAGTGGGGAATCACAGCAGCAGCTGATCGGAAAGAGAATTATCGGTATACAGCATGAAGCACGCTGTCTCAGCCACGGCAAAACGGTTCAGAAACAGTTTCATCCCAAGAACTATAAATGCACTCAATCAAGTGCTCCTTGTAGAACTGTTTGTACTTATAAGTACAATCACCTCACTGTAAACTTGCACTACAGTTATAATATTGCAAAACCTGTGCCACTTTATAAAGCGCGTATGATGACGATATCATTTTTAAGATGAAATGCAGCAAAATATGTTGCGTATAGTTTACAGATAAAACTTTAACTTCATTTAAATAATCTGTATTGTTAATAATTAAACATGTGAGGACACGGTGCCGCAGCGCTAGTTAGTTCACGGATTGCTCCTGCATTGCGCTGTATTCTTGCTGGTGCTGACGCGACACTGGAAGGATAGATGGAGAGAATAATTAAACATGTTCTACGAAGATATTTCAATGTTCCTTAAACGTTTTGAACAATCGGTGTTCTAAGCTTACAAATGGCTTAATGTCTATTACAGAGCTGATTGTGTGGCGATTGGGTATTTGGAGAAAGAAAAGTAAGGACAGGAATTGGAGGTTAGTACGTTTGAAAGAGACAGTACTTCTGTAATAAATTATTTTTTATCGAAGGTCGCGCATGGCACAGCAAGCCTCTTGCGTGAGATATGAACAATCACTGCACCACCGTGTTCCCATGATTAATAACATGCTTTCATTCCTATCATCATGAAAATGATATCACGTAAACATCTCAGTATTTTAATTATTCAGAGAGCTGTAATATCACGAATGTAATGGATTCTGTGTCTGAAAGAACGGAACCATGTAGTGATTCACACACATAGAGCACATAGAAGATAAAACACAGAACAAAGCATTTAACATGCTACTTTAGCTACGATGGGATTTGCAAAACTAGTAAAATAAACTATTTTAAGATGAAGTTTATGATGTTCTACTTTAATGACAAAATAAACTCCGTGAATAAAGTGGAAATTTCAAGATTAAAGTTGACATTTTGTGCTTTTTTCCCACTGTGTGCCTATTTTTTTCTCTGTATCCTAATAAGCTTTCATATGACACTCAGACGGTGGGCTACAAGTCACCTTTTCACGCCGACTTTGATATGTGACAACTTTTTTTATTTCGGGCACTGTGCGACTTTGTGAACTTGAGTTTTCGAGTTTCTCCGACACTCTGTCAAATAGTACGTTTTTCCTTTGCCTCCACTTGGTATTCGCTGAAATTCTTATATTTTCCCCTGTGCTTTTCCCATTGTCTTTTCACAGAAGGCTGAGCTTAAGGGCTATTTATATTGATTTGCATATTCAAAGAGGCGTTATTCTGGGAGGAGTTGGGGCGGGACAGAAGGCGCGTGCACGTGCGTTACTTTTCATGCTGATCGGGATTTATGTAGCAGAAGAACGTGGAAGTTTGCGTACGCACAGATTCCTGCATCTGGATTTTTCTGTGCGTACGCACATTCCTGCTTTTGTGCTTATGCCATGTTATAGTGTGAGTTCTACGCACAACATTATACATGAAGCCCCTGGAGACCTCAGCCACCAAGCTGCCTCCCCCTACTGGCCAGCCCTGATTTAGCGCTGGGCCAGCCAATCCAATGAAAGGACCCCTCTACCCCACGAATCCTGAGATCCTCTATCAGGGATGACTTTACCTTAGGCAGGCAAAACAACTTGGTAGGTGGGCCGCTGGCACCAAGTGCCACATTTGAGTACTGAGAAGAGAAACAGAATAGGTGAGGGTTAGTAACAAATTATAACTATCATGTTACTTATGTTTTAGTGCTAATGACCAACAACAGAGATGCAGTCTGTACAGTTAATCAGCAGCTCTAGTCAGGGTGTGCTAAACTGAAGTAGTGAGTCTTCAGCCGGGATTTAAAAGCTGAGATTGAAGGGGCATCTCTTATAGTAGCAGGCAGACCACTCCACAGTTTAGGGGCCCTGTAACTAAAAGCGCGACCTCCCATTGTTATTTTATTAATCCTTGGCATCATAAGCAGACTGGCATCTTGAGATCTTAATGTGCATTCTGGTTTGTAAGTCCTGATAAGTTCAGATAAGTAAGCCAGACCTCGGCCATTTAAGGCTTTATATGTTAAAAGGAGGATTTTGAAATCTGCCGTAAACTTAACTGGGAGCCAGTGTAAGGATTTAAGAACTGGAGTTATGTGTTCGTATTTTCTTGTTCTTGTAATAATTCTTGCAGCAGCATTTTGGATTAACTGGAGGTTGTATAAAGAACAGTTTGAACATCCAGTTAACACCGCATTGCAGTAGTCAATTCTACTAGAAATAAATGCATGAATTAATTTCTCAGAATCCTGTTTATTTAGAAAGCACCTTAATTTTCCAACATTTTTAAGATGGAAGAAACATGATTTGGACAACTTTGTAATATGTGCTTTAAATGACATGCTAGAGTCAAAGATAACTCCTAGATTGCGGGCTGATTCAGTAAAATTAATGGGGATTCCAACTGAGTTAAATGATGACAAAATATTGCTATGATCAGCGTCATTCCCTCCAACAATTAACATCTCTGTTTAAAGACAAGTAGTTCTCATCCATCCACTCCTTTAATTCACTAACACAACTAATTAAAGACAACATCAGAGAAACTTCATTTGATCTAAATGAAAGGTATAACTGGGTGTCATCTGCATATGAGTGAAAATTAACATGATGTTTCCTAATGAGAGATCCCAGTGGAAGCATGTAAAGTGAAAACAGTAAAGGTCCCAAATCAGTTTCAATCAGTTTGTTCTTTCAGTATTTGACTTTAGCCTGCTTCAGACTTCATTTTTTCTCATTTTCCCATCCCTCATTTTTCAAATCTGCGAAGTCTACCAGTTATAGACAGTATGTATGATGGGGGGCATAGGGCCAGCTGCCCCCAATGCTAGAGAAATGTTGTGATGGTAAAAATGAATTGTAAAGTCCATATGTTGCTCCAGGCTGCTAAAGCCCCATTCAGACTGCAGGTAGAAGTGACTCCACTCCCGTTTTTGACTCATTTTTTTTGTTTGACTAGTCAAATCGATTGTGCAAGTGATTCAGTTCTGATATGATTGTTCATCAATAGCTATCATGAAAAAATTAATTATAAATGAGTTCATCAGACCGATGCAACCTAATGGACAAGGTTGTTGACCGCACTACCAACTTCATCAACTTCTGTATGGACATTGTAGTTTCAGTAAGAACAGTACGCTGCTATGCTAACAACAAGCCATGGATTACAAGTGACATCAAGGGCCTTTTGAACCAGAAGAAAAGGGCTTTTAAAGGTGGTGATCAGCATGAGCTTAAGCGCGTGCAGAAGGAACTCCGAGTCCAGCTCAGAGTGGCGAAGGAGCAGTACAGGAGAAAGCTGGAGCAGAAGTTGCAGAATAACGGCATGAAGGAAGTGTGGGATGGGATGAAGATCATCACTGGCTGCAGCTCGAAGCGGGGTGCCACCATCGAGAGAGACGTGGAGAAAGCAAACCAGATGAACAACTTCTTTAACAGGTTTGACCACCCTAACTCACTCTCACACTCACCTCGGAGTACTGCACCCTCCACACATCCTTCTGCTGATACCAGAATAGGAGAGACATCCTCACCCACAATTACAACAGCGCAGGTGAGCAGAGAGCTGAGGAGACTTTGTGCCAGCAAAACAGCGGGTCCAGATGGAGTATCGCCACGACTGCTGAAGGCCTGTGCGTTGGAGCTGGGGAGTCCTCAACAGCGCATCTTCAACCTGAGCCTGGAACAGGGGAGAGTCCCGAGGCTTTGGAAAACATCTTGTATCACCCCAGTCCCAAAGGTATCACGTCCTAGTGAGCTGAATGACTTTCGGCCTGTCGCTCTGACGTCGCATGTGATAAAGACCATGGAGCAGCTGCTGCTTCATCACCTGAGGCCACAGGTCCGCCACGCCCTCGACCGACTGCAGTTCGCATACCTAGAGAAGGTGGGAGCAGAGGATGCCATCATCTTCATGCTACACCGATCCCTCTCCCACTTGGACAGAGGCATTGGTGCTGTAAGAATTATGTTTCTGGACTTCTCTAGCACCTTCAACACAATCCAACCTCTGCTCCTTAGGGACAAGCTGAAAGAGATGGGAGTAGATTCATACCTGGTGGCATGGATCATGGACTATCTTAAAGACAGACCTCAGTATGTGTGTCTCGGGAACTGCAGGTCTGACATTGTGGTCAGCAACACAGGAGTGCCACAGGGGACTATGCTTTCTCTGGTCCTGTTCAGCCTATATACATCGAACTTCCAATACAACTCGGAGTCCTGCTACGTGCAAAAGTTCGCTGACGACACTGCTATCGTGGGCTACATCAGGTGTGGGCAGGAGGAGGAGTATAGGAACCTAATCAAGGACTTTGTTAAATGGTGCGACTCAAACCACCAACACCTGAACACCAGCAAAACCAAGGAGCTGGTGGTGGATTTTAGGAGGACCAGGCCCCTCATGGACCCCGTAATCATCAGAGGTGACTGTGTGCAGAGGGTGCAGACCTATAAATACCTGGGAGTGCAGCTGGATGATAAATTGGACTGGACTGCCAATACTGATGGTCTGTGCAAGAGAGGACAGAGCCGACTATACTTCCTTAGAAGGCTGGCATCCTTCAACATCTGCAATAAGATGCTGCAGATGTTCTATCAGATGGTTTTGGCGAGCGCCTGTCCTAAGTAGACATCAGGAGGCACTAGGCAGTTCATAAGAACATTAGATATATAACAGACCATTCAGTCCACAACGCTTCTTTGGCTTAATAACAGCTGTTGTCCCGCTGTCTCATCCAGATACTTCTTAAGAGTTTCTGCCTCAACTCCATGCCTCGGTAGTTTGTTTTAGATTCCCAAAGCTCTTTGCATACTGAAGTACTTCTTGACTTCAGTCCTAACTGTAATTCTTATTTCACCATTTAACCAAAAGAATCTGGTGAGATCAACTTTATTGAAGCCTTTGAGATCTTTCTATTAGGACCCTACGTGGCCTCCTCTGCTTGAGACGAAAGAGGTTTAGTCCTGTGGTTTCTATCCTCTGCATATTTGCACCTCTGCTGTTTTCTGGTGACCAGAAGTGACATAAGACTGCAGATGTGGTCCTACTACAATGTGGTTAATCACACAGTCTCATTATAACGGTCATGATTAGGCCTAAAATTGAAAAACCCTTGCCAACAGAAAGTTAATCTTATATTTATAATTCATGTTTCTTTGTCTAGATGTCACACTGTGATTTTTGTTCATCAGTGTCATCTGTGAATTTCAAAAGGTTAATATCTACAGGCACATACCTTAAAAATCAGTGATATATATATATATTAAAAAGTGATGGCCTAAGGACAGACCCCACAGGGACTCCAATGATAACATCACCCTACATGGACTATCCTCCTCCTCCTCCTTCTCTTCTTTTTAGCTTTTGTCTCTGGCTGATTAACCAACTTGACACTTGATAAGAGGGTTATTTTTTATATCAGTGGTTTCTAGTTTTAAAATTAATCTTTATAATCAAAGGCTTTTTACACATCAAAGTCAATCCTGTTGTATGCTTTGCCTTTGTCTATTACTCTAGCTGCTCACTCAAACAACTCTAATAGACTGGTCTGGTAGACTCTTCTTCTTATATGCTGGTTTTCATTTAGTATGCTATTTTCATGCAGGTACTTTTATAGTTTATTTCATATTATAGTTCCCTCAGGTGATGGGAAGGAGATAAGTCTCTACCATTGCAGAAGTAAGGCACGACTAAAGTGGTGCAACAATAACATGGTGATATCATGAGTACATTTGGATTGGGAACCAGGAATGAGAGAGGTGAGAAGTTCAATACAAGTGATCTGACAGTAAGAAAGACTTAAACAGCACATAAGAAGGTTGTGGACTTGGAGAAGCCCAGATGATCAGCTTTACAATCAAATGGGCTAACTCACCACCAGCAAATATTTCAGAAATGTCATTCAACAGTCCACGGCATACCCAGGATCAGATCTTGAGAGTGGCCATGTTCCAATGAAAAGCAAGCTGTGGGTTACGCTAAAACGACTGAAGAATCTTAAGGGTAATACCAGATTAGATGTGGCTTGTTTGAAAGATCTGGACATAAAGATGAAATACATTGTGGCACTGAAGAACAGATCTGAAGTTCTGACAGTGTAGAACATATCAAGCTGGTAAGTTTAAAAAGACAGTGATGGACGTGTCCAATGAAGTGACACCAAAAAAGAGGAAAGAGAAGAAGAAAAAGTGGATGACAAATGAAATTAGGGAGCTAATGAAGGAAAGGCAAACTATAAACCACATGTGGTCTCTTGCAACCAATCCTTTTTCCTTTTTATATTAAAATTAATAATAATACATTTTATTTATTCATAGGCACCTTTCTAAACACTCAAGGACACCGAACAAAAGATAAAACACACATTATAAAAAAAACTAAAAAACAAAAATTAAAATCAGACAGAGCAATTGTAATCAAAGAGAAAAAGCTGTCTTAAACAAATGAGTTTTAAGTTTAGATTTGAAAAGTAAAAATGATTCAATATTTCAAAGCTCAGGTGGTAGTGAGTTCCAGAGCTGTTCAGTTGCTCTGCTCTCCATAGTGGTAAGACAGACGAAGGGGACAGTCAAGTGGATGGAGGAAGAGGATCTAAGGGTACGGGAGGGAATGGCAACATGGAGGAGGTCAGACAGATATGGAGGGGCGAGGTTGTGGAGAGCCTTAAAAGTTAGTAGGAGAATTTTGAATTGAATGCGGAACTTAACTGGACGCCAATGAAGCTGCTGCAAGACGGGAGAGATATGGTGAATAGAGAGGATTCTAGTAATGATGTGGGTGGGCAGCTGAATTCTGGACCAGTTGAAGCTTATAAAGAGATTTGCGAGAAAGACCAAAGAAAAGGGAATTGCAATAATCCAGATGAGAAGTGACAAGGCTATGAACAAGGATAGCAGTGGTGTGGGGAGTGAGAGAGGGGCGAATACGATTAACGTTACGCAAGTGGACATATGGAGACCTGGAGATGTTATTGATGTGGGACTGAAAGGATAAAGTACTGTCAAGGATGACACCCAGACTCTTAACCTGTGGGGAAGGGGAGACAGAGGAATTATCAATAAGTAAGGAAAAATGATCAGTTTTGGATAATGTTGATTTTGTACCAATGAGGAGAACCTCAGTTTTGTCACTTGTTATTTAATTTAAGAAAATTTGAAGAAAACCAGGATTTGATTTCTGCTATGCAATCAATAAGTGAGGAGGGTGGGAAGGAAGCAGTAGGTTGCTAGTGAGATAGAGCTGGGGGTCATCAGCATAACAGTGGAAGTTAATGTTATATTATTTACAAAAAGATATTACCAAGGGGAAGGAGGTCAATAATGAAAAGGAGGGGCCTCAGGACAGAACCCACCTGAAGTAACAGCGGTGGGTTGGGATGTGAAAGTTTTAAGCTGAACAAATTGAGTGTGGCCTAAGAGGTAGGATCTGCACCAATCTAGTGGAGTGTGGGTAATGCCAAGCAAAGATAGTCTATTAAGAAAAGTAGTGTGACAAATAGTGTCAAAGGCCGCAATCAGATCAAGGAAGATGACAATAGGAATTAAACCAGAATCAGCTGCCATCAGGAGGTCGTTAGTAATTTTTATAAGTGTTGTTTCTGTACTGTGGAGGGGACGAAAACCAGACTGGAACTGTTCATACCGATAATTATTTGAATTTTGGAAATGAAGGGTAGATTAGAAGTATGACGAAAATTACTGAAATTAGTCAGATCGGCACCAGGTTTGTTCAGTATTGGGGTTATTGCAGCAATTTTAAAATATGAAGGAACAGTACCAGTAGTGAGAGAAGAATGGATTATAGCAGAAATAAGTGGGACCAGAGAGGGGAGGCAGGCTGTGACCAGAACTGTAGGGAGGGGGTCCAGTGGACAGGTGGATGGCTTAGACTTACAGACAAGATCTGAGATTTCTGAGAAAGTAGGAAGCTGAAAAGAGGAAAATGAGTGAGTTGGTGGGTGAAATTCAAATGAAGTACTGGAGGAATCTGTACAGAGAGACTGATGAATCTTCTGGATTTTTTCATTAAAAAAGGACATAAAGGGAATTTCAAAAATCAGTTGAGCAAATGTGAGAAGGTAAAGAATCCGGGGGTTGTGTGATATTATTAAGCAGTGAAAACAATGACTTGGTGTTGCCTTCATTGGAAGAAATAATGAGAGTATAATAGATTTAGTCTGGGCAATACAGTCCTTGTAATAAAGTATATGGTTTTTGCCGGCCTTTGGCTTTCAAAAGCTGAAGTTCAGGCGTGAACCAGGGAACAGAAAAAGAGAAAGAAACAGATCTAGTTTTTAATTGGAGCAAGAGTGTTAAGAATACAATTAAGTCCAGTGTTATAGTGTGAGACCAGTTCTTCAGTAGTGGATAAATTATGAATATCCATAAGGGAATCAATATTAGAGGAAAGAGAGTCTAAGTTAATATTCTTAATATTACAGAAATACATGAGATGGGAAAGCTTAGTATTGGAAAGTGCAAGTTTAACATTGAATGAAATAAGAAAGTGATCAGTTATGGGGAGTTCATCTGCAGTACAATCAAGCGGGGTAACTCCAGAACAGCAAATCAAGTCCAAGATGTGTCCTTTAGAATGAGTGAGAACATCAGTGTGCTGCTGGAATCCAAAACTCTCAAGGCAGGATGTAAAGTCTCTAGTAAGAGGGACATAGATATTATCTATATGTATATTGAAATTCTCCAGAAGTATTATGTTTGATGAAACAGTAGATAAGTGTGTAAGGAAAACAGCAAAGTTGTTCAGAAAGTCATTATTAGATTTGGGGGGGGGGGGGGGTAAACAGTTGCAATAATAGTAGGAACAGGTCCAGTTAATTGACACACAAGAGATTCAAAAGAACTGAAGGCAGGAACAGACAATGGCAGGACTTTCCATTTCTCACGATACATTAACGCGAGACCTCCACCTTGGCCAGAGCCACGGGGTTGACAGATGTAAACAAACTCTGGGGGAGTGGATTCGTTAAGTTGGGAAAAGTCATGAGGTTGTTGCCAAGTCTCAGTTAGACAGAAAAAGTCAAACTTACGATCAGTGAGGAGATCATGGATGAGAGGCCCCTTGCTCGTGAGTGAGCGGATGTTCAGCAGACCAAAGTTGACAACGGCATTATCGCATTTAGCAACGGTGTTAGCCGACCGGGCTAGGCTGGCTAACACACTGTGGTCAGCGACCCTGTCTAAGTTAAGTGGAGGACATCGAGTACTGGACCAGATGGAATTTATTATTTTCAAAGTGTCAGCCTGGAGACTCCGGTGGGACCCATGGTGGATGTATCTCCGATGGGGGAGGAATACGATGTCCAGATGGAAATACCGCCCAGTCAGCGGATGCTCGGAGAGGTGAAAGCGGAGTCGGAGGAGCTCGGCAGCTGAGTACTGAAGCAGGCCAGTTGCAGGTTGGATAGCGAGCGACAGGAGGGACCAAATAAACACGAACCAAATAAATCTCATACTGGTCCACATTGTAAGCGAAGATGCAGACAACTCGGATGTCCGGAGAACACAGCCAGGTAAGACTCAAAAGCAGGGTTAGCCTGAAAAATAGTTCATACAGAGCCAGATCAGCAGTTGAGCTAGAAATCAGTCTAGCTTTAAATGACTGATAAACAAAACTCAACGTATAAATCTGGTCAAAATGAAAACAGTTGCTTAGTTTGTAACATCATAAGTTAATCAAGAAAAAGTTACCGGTGAGCAGCGGTGACCAGTCCCGCCAGCGTTCGCTCAACTGGAAGTTTTTCTCTATTACCCTTTTCTTACCCCAAGCTGTAGTGTCCAGTATTTCTCTTATTCTGTTTTCAAACACATTTCGTTTGGAGCAGTTTGTTTTAAACCCAGGACCTAATTTAACTCATAGTCTGCTTTGTTTAGGTAGATGAGAACCTTGACTGAGACCCTTTTGGAATGGTGGTCTCAGTGAAGTACCTGGGAATAATCTAACGACAGGAAAAACATTATGGGTAAAATGGGTATGTGTTGTGGTAGTTGTGTTGGTTGTGATATTGCTGCTGGTAATTAGCCGATCTCAGCCTGATGAACGAGGGTTAACATGGACCAATGAGAAAGGGCAAAGACTTCACTGTGTACTGTCTCTTGGGTCACCTAGATGAAACGTGGCATTGAAGAAGAGCCCATGAGGATGATGCGCTACTAATTACAAGATAATCAGCATTCTGCTCACAGAGCTCTGTTTGATAAACAGACCACAGCCTTATTGTAATGCAGTGGTGGCTGAAGCCTATCTCAGCAACATCAGGCCCAGTCAAGGGGCCTCGTGTATAAATGGTGTGTATGCACATTTTCACGGTAGCCCCTCACCTTGTGTATGCACTTTTTTGCTTGGTTTTGCAACCTGGCAGCACTCAGCGTCAAAGCAGTGCTACTGCTTTTTTTCAAATTTGCCTTTTTTCAAATTTGCATCAATGACACAGAATTTATCAAATATATCAAAATTAGTTACATATCCTTTCCAAATTTAATTCACTTGATTGTAATCATTCTGTAACTATATGATGGTGGACGGGATTTTCTAAACTATTCTAACAACCATAGGTGCTTTAGCATTGTTAGAAGACATCACAAATGGAAGAATCAGAAGAGAGCGTGTATTTAGAGAAGATGATGATGACTGGCTTCTAAGTCGATTTTGATTTCCCAGAGCTCTCCACTTGGCGCTGTGTGCTGAACTGGCGCCGGCTTTACAAAGACAGACTTTGAGGACTTGTGCTGTACCTGATCCTTTACAAGTTCTGTCCACTCTTGGGTTTTTAGCCACAGGAGGGTTTCAACGTGAACTTGCTGACTGATTGGGTATTTCACAATCATCACTGAGTCCTGCCATGCCAGATGTATACGAGTCGGATGGTATTACCTGCTTGTCATCCAGATAGATAAGATTTCCTTACACTGTGATTGAACTGGGTAATATGAAAGCACAATTCACAGCAATGTCAGGATATCCAAATGCAATAGAGTGGTCAACTGCACACACATTGCTTTTGCAGTAAAATAAAGGTTCAGTGTGTGGTCTCATTTCGTAATGTCAAGCATGTAAACCAGACAGCCTTATAAATTTTTTGCAATTCCATCCTCTTTGTCCTTCTGCTACCACACCATCAGAATTAGTAGACCTTGTCATGGGAGGCTGGGGGTCAGACCCAGCCGGGACGCCTGGAAGGACCGGGAGGTGGCTTATATGTCCCCCGGCCCACGAGGGGGCAACCGCCCTGGATGTTGAGGTGACCACAGAAAAGGAGCAAGGAGGCTCAAAGCCCACTGGGGCCTGGGAAGGTGGAGGAAGGACCTTCCAGGAACGCCCGGAGTGCTTCCGGGTGCAAGGGCAGCATTTCCGCCACACCAGGAAGTGCTGCCGGAAAAGTGTCATCAGGCACCTGGAGCACATCCAGGTGGGAATAAAAGGGGCCGCCTCACTCCAATCAGGGAGTCATGAGCTGGAGCAGGACGAAGCTCCCATAAGGAGAGGAAAGACGGCCGACGGACATTTGGAAGAGAGACCTGTGGAGAGGGTGATTGGTGCTGGGCGCACTGTGTGATGTGTGGGACTTATTTGGTGTTTAATAAACGTGTGTTTGGCAAAGTGCTGGTGTTAACCTGCAAGCTCACAACCTTTAAAATGCTGCTCTGTGTTCTGCCTTTGATACACTAACTACCTTAAAAACATGGACTGTTTCATTTATTCGCACTGCTCCCTGGTTCACATCTGAACTCCGTCAGCTCAAAGCTATGGGCAGACAGTTGGAGCGCCTATCTAAGAAGACGGGACTTGTTGTACATAAGGAAATGTATTCAGATCATTTGTTAAAATACAAAAATGCTCTCTCTGCTGCCAAAACTGAATACTATTCTAACATTACCAATACAGGAGAGAAAAATACTAGAGCTCTTTTATCAACATTAAATAGGCTAATTATACCACCAGAAATGTCGCTTACCATAACTTCACTGTTAAACACTGCTGCACTTTTCTGCTTCCTCTATTTCTGCAGAAAATGACATCCTCTCCACTATCACCCATGTTCCCTTACCAACCACCCTGTTCTCAGATTTCAGTTTACCTGCTGAAAATGATGTCTCGGTGCTTATAACAAAATCGAATTCTTCCACATGCCAATTTGATCCAATACCTACAAGCTTTGTTAATTCCTGTCTGTCACATATTTCCCCCATGATAACTACTATAGTTAACTCTTCTCTTACTACAGGCACGGTCCCCCTCTCACTACAAACAGCCTCAATTACTCCAATTCTGACAAAACCTGGTTTAGACCCAAATATCCTTAACAATTATCGGCCTATTTCAAATGTTCCATTCATATCTAAAGTTCTTGAAAAGATACTTGCCTCCCAACTTCAGTCCCACCTTTCAAAAAGTTTCATCCTAAACACAGCACAGAAACTGCTCTGGCCAAAATCACAAATGATCTTCTCTGGGCAGCTGACATGGGACTTGTACTTCTTGACCTCAGCTCTGCATTTGACACCATATCCCATCAGATACTTTTGAAACGACTAGCTAGTTTTGGAGTCTGTGGCCTTGTCCTCCAATAGTTTTCTTCCTACCTCACTGATAGGATGTAATTTGTTCATGTAAAGGGCTTTAAATCTGAGAGTACACTCATTACTCGTTCCCAGTAGGTAATATTTTTCTACACCACAGTATTAAATTTCATTGTTACGCTGATGACACACAGCTATATCTATCCACTAAATCCACTTCTGTATTCCCTCCAGATTCTCTTATGGCATGTCTCCAACATATAAAGTCATGGATGACTCACAATTTTCTCCAATTAAATAGCAATAAAACTGAGGTGCTCCTCATTGGTTCTAAATCCACACTTGCTAAGGTTAACCAGTCTTCACCTTTAATTAACAACATTAACACAAACATTTCTTCCCAGGTTAAGAGCCTGGGCGTCATTCTAGACAGTACTCTCTCTTTTTCTTCCCATATAAGTAACATTTCTCTGACTGCCTTCTCCATCTCTGAAACATTTCTAGACTCCGTCCTGTTCTTACACAACACAGTACTGAAGTATTGGTTAATGCCTGAGTCACCTCACGTATAGATTACTGTAATGCTGTTCTATCTGGTATCCCACAAAAACAAATCTATCGATTTCAACTTATTCAAAATTGTGCTGCCAGGATAATAACCTGCTGTTCTAAATCCACTGAACATATCACACCTACTCTCTCAACTTCACTGGCTCCCTGTTAACTACAGAATACGATACACAATACCGCTCTGAACATTTAAAGCTCTCCACAACCTCACTGATCTCCTCCAGACTGACACTCCTCTCGCTAACTCAAATCCTCATCTGCAGGTCAACTTTCTGTACCACACATCAGACTCAGTCCTCTGGGAGCTCGAGCGTCTCTCATAGTGCTCCTCACTCTGGAATTCTCTTCCCTCTCATATCTGTCAACTCGACTCAATAATACATTTTAAAACTGCCCTCAAAATGTATCTTTTCAAACTGGCATACCAATTGTGAATTTAACAGTTACTGCCTGTTATCTTTGTAATTTGCTACTACCTCTGTACCTTATTGCTATTTGATTTTATCATCCTCTTTGTTTTAATATTTTATTACTGTTGTTTAATTTCATTTTAAGGTGACCTTGAGTGTTAAAAAAGGTGCCTATTTAATAAAATGTATTATTATTATTATTATTATTATTATTATTATTATTATTATTATTCTTAACTAGTGCAGCAAAAGGCAAGCAGTCCTTTTAAAGATAGCAAGTCACCTCAAAGAGCCATGTAAAGAGCAGAGAATCGATCCATGGGTGGCACTCGGTGCCAACACTACACTATAAAGGCTCCTTCACAGAATTAATTTGCATATGTAAATAAAACATATTTCCACTCTATTAAGGTGCTGCTCTGTAGTCCACAGAAAGTATGTTACATTGTGCAAGCATGTAGCGTGCTGCATATATAATGTGGCTCAAAATGGTGGCTTTCCCACACCTAAATAGATGCAGTATGATGAACCTGACCCTGACTCCCCAAATGATCAGCCAAATCAGACAGCGTTACACCTTTGTTTGAATGTAATTAGCAGCATGTAAAGACAGGTCATCAAATGCAGCATTTATTTTTTAACCCATTCATTTAACTTGTGCTCAATATCACAGATTACAGCCCTTGTATTCCTTAGTTCATTGGCCACATCTCTTACAGCATTCGCTATTGCATTTTGTGACCCAGAACAGCGTATGTCAGCACACAAACAGATGGGCACCCAGTGGTTTCTAAGGCAGAGGTGTGTGTGCGTCCTTGGCATGGGGGTCAGCTTTTCTAATATTGTCTGAAACAGAATAAACATGATGGTGGGCTGCGACTTGCTTTTTCAGAGCGACTTTTTTATTTTGAACACCATGTGACTTTCTGAACTTGAACTTTCAAGTGTCCTCACCACTCTATATCACTCAATCAACTTCCTTATGTTGTTTATACCACTGCTTAAGCCAACAAATAGCACATTTTCTCTTGCTTCCACTTCACATTCACTGAAATGCTTTATTCTGTGTGTTTTTGCCATTGTCTTTTAACAATTCACTGAACACAAGGCGCTATTTATATTGATTTGCATATTATAATATGTGAAAGTCTGGAAGGAGTCGGCGTGTGCACGTGCGTTAAATTTCACATTCATTGGGTTTTGTAAAGCAGAAGTGCGTGGAACTTGGTTGGATAAACAGATTTACTATTTGTACTTCATGTGTGTGGACGGTGAAGAGTCCATGCTTATCACCTTTAATGACAGTAACTCACCCCCATCGGTCACCTCTTCCAGGATTCTTCTCAGGTTTGGTGATGGAAATCTCACAAACTCTTCAGCCAGCACCTCCCACAGGCCGACCAGGACCGCTCTGTCCTTCTTCAAGGACTCCACAACTGCTGCCGTTTCAAACTCTTCATTAGCTTTCAGGCTCTGAAAGACATTTGAGTGAGCAGATGTCCAGTTTAGAGATGACCACGTGTGACGCATGCAGCTCTGATCACTTATACTTAATGATAACCCATCCAAATCAATATCGATTTATTTTTATAGCAGCAAAGTTCTGTACATAACAGCAAAACACAAAAACAATCCAAAATCACGGCATAAAAACTACATAAAGAAATCAAAAAACAATGAAAATACTTGCAGACGCAATCAGATGAATGGAAAACAAATTGAAGGGCAGATTGTGATCGCCTGTGTAATGGGACTGGGCTCCACTGGACTAGGGGCATCTCAGCATCGAGGCCAAACACTGAGACACAGTACAGAAGATTATTCAAAAATAGAAAGCGCAGTTTATTTACAAGGACGCAGGTAAAAAGTAATTCACTGTCATGCAGTTCTAAAGAACTTCTGCAAGGACACACAAAAATAAAGAAAAAGGTCTGAACAAAAATGAGGCAAAAATATTCAAAAAGAAAAAAAAAACACTTCTACCAAAACTGATAATTGCAGGATTACATAAATATTTACAAAAATATGAAGCACAAGCCAATTCTCCTTTCTGCTCTCACAAATGCTCAGTAGATCAGACTCCTTCCTTGCTCTGTCAGACAAAAGCCAACCTCTGGATGTCAATGTGCCTCATATGAATTTTTCAGGTTTTATAGCCAATCCTCCACCACGTCTGCTCCTCTGACCAATAGCAGCAGACACAGTTACATCCACTCTGCACCACATGACATGCCTGTGCAAACCCTCAATGCGCATTTGTGAACCAGCAACAAGCAAGCACACTGACTCTTACAGACACAATGATAAGTTCTAAACACTGTCTTAACTTAACAAATTATGTTGACATTCAAACTAACATACGCTGCTTCTTCTCCAACAGTAGAAGACAACTGTGGAGATGTCAGTGCTTGAACCCAGGTGACGCTATGTAGGCCTCAGCTAACTTCACGTGTGTCCCGAAGCCTCATGCCTTCACATCAACTTTATCGTTGACGTACACTTGTGGTAGTTCATCCACTCACTTCTAACAATTCCATACTAATTACCCCATTAAACCATTTCTTAATAAGTAAACATTCTCCTACTTGCATCCGGCGCCGCCGTGAGTGGCAGCCTTTTCAGCAGCTCCGTGTATGACTGTATATGTATGTGTACTTTTCTACTTTTATTTTTCTATTTTTATTTATTGATCACTCCTACCACTTTATTTTATGTGGATTCCTTCCCTGGACACACTTACTTTTACAACGTGGGCATGGATTTTTACACACCGAGACTCGCCTATTCAAGTACTCAACTTCGGGCGCTGAGAACAAATGCCAGTGCCGGTGTGGTTCCATATTTACCCGACGAGGTAAGAAGGCGGTATCGTGGCAGCAGAGCCGGCACTAAGCTAAAAAAGAAGCGGCTTGCGAGAAAGTGGCGTTTCAAGCCTTCGGTGCCTTCTGTGATTCTGGGGAATGTAAACTCAATCTCAAATAAGATCGACGAACTGACTGCGCTGGTGAAAAATGTAAGGACCTACAGAGAATGCAGTTTGTTGTGTTTCTGCGAAACGTGGCTAAATAACACCATCCCAGATGCCAACGTGGAGCTACCCGGGTTTAGCACAGTTAGAGCGGACAGAGATGCAAGTACCTGTGGTAAGCACAAAGGAGGAGGACTCGCTCTCTATGTTAATACACGGTGGTGTCACTCTGGACATGTTAACGTCAAAATCTCCACTTGCTGCAGGGATATCGAACTGTTGGTCGTAAGTTTACGTCCCTACTATTTGCCCAGAGAGTTTGAACATGTCATTGTTGTTATTGTATACATTCCTCCTCGGGCAGACGTGGAGTCAGCGAGTGACATCATCCATTCCGCTGTTGCTAAGTTACAAACGCAGCACCCTGAGGCGCTTGTGCTAATCGCTGGAGACTTTAACCATGTGACGCTGGACAAAACATTACCTGCATTCTCCCAGTATGTGGACTGTAACACCCGGGGAAATAAGACTATTGATTTACTGTATGCAAACGTTAAAGACGCATACAGCGCCACCCCGCTGCCTGCGCTTGGGAAAGGAGATCATAACCTGGTTCAGCTTCAGCCTCACTATAAACCAAAAGTTAGAGTCCTACCTGTAACCACACGATCATTCAGGAAGTGGACCCCGGAGGCTGAGAATACTCTGAGAGAACTTTTTGGAACTACAGACTGGGATATCCTGCAGGGATCTCATAATGAGAACATTGAGGAAGTTGTTGACTGCACTACTGACTACATCAACTTCTGTATGGACATTGTAGTTCCAGTAAGAACAGTACGCTGCTATGCTAATAACAAGCCATGGATTACAAGTGACATCAAGGGCCTTTTGAATCAGAAGAAAAGGGCTTTTAAAGACGGTGATCAGCATGAGCTCAAGCGCGTGCAGAAGGAACTCCGAGTCCAACTCAGGGCGGCGAAGGAGCAGTACAGGAGAAAGCTGGAGCAGAAGTTGCAGAATAACAGCATGAAGGAAGTGTGGGATGGGATGAAGATCATCACTGGCTGCAGCTCGAAGCGGGGGTACCACCATTGAGAGAGACGTGAAGAGAGCAAACCAAATGAACAACTTTTTTAACAGGTTTGACCACCCTAACCCACTCTCACTCTCACCTCGGAGTACTGCACCCTCCACACATCCTTCTGCTGATACCAGCATAGGAAAAACATCCCCACCCATAATAACAACAGCGCAAGTGAGCAGAGAGCTGAGGAGACTTCGTGCCAGTAAAGCAGCGGGTCCAGATGGAGTATCGCCACGACTGCTGAAGGTCTGTGCATCGGAGCTGGGGGGTCCTCTTCAGCGCATCTTCAACCTGAGCCTGGAACAGGGGAGAGTCCCGAGGCTTTGGAAAACATCTTGTATCACCCCAGTCCCAAAGGTATCACGTCCTAGTGAGCTGAATGACTTTCGGCCTGTTGCTCTGACATCACATGTGATGAAGACCATGGAGAGGCTGCTGCTTCACCACCTTAGGCCACAGGTTCAACACGCCCTTGACCCTCTGCAGTTTGCATATCAGGAGAAGGTGGGAGCAGAGGATGCCATCATCTATATGCTACACCGATCCCTCTCTCACTTGGACAGAGGCAGTGGTGCTGTAAGAATTATGTTTCTAGACTTCTCTAGCGCCTTCAACACAATCCAACCTCTGCTCCTTAGGGACAAGCTGACAGAGATGGGATTAGATTCATACCTAGTGGCATGGATCGTGGACTATCTTAAAGACAGACCTCAGTATGTGCGTCTTGGGAACTGCACGTCTGACATTGTGGTCAGCAACACAGGAGCGCCACAAGGGACTGTACTTTCTCCGGTCCTGTTCAGCCTATATACATCGGACTTCCAATACAACTCGGAGTCCTGCCATGTGCAAAAGTTCGCTGATGACACTGCTATCGTGGGCTGTATCAGGAATGGGCTGGAGGAGGAGTATAGGCACCTAATCAATGACTTTGTTAAATGGTCCGACTCAAACCACCTACACCTGAACACCAGCAAAACCAAGGAGCTGGTGGTGGATTTTAGGAGGCCCAGACCCCTCATAGACCCAGTGATCATCAAAGGTGACTGTGTGCAGATGGTGCAGACTTATAAATATCTGGGAGTGCAGCTGGATGATAAATTAGACTGGACTGCCAATACTGATGCGCTGTGCAAGAAAGGACAAAGCCGGTTATACTTCCTTAGAAGGCTGGCTTCCTTCAACATCTGCAATAAGATGCTGCAGATGTTCTATCAAACAGTTGTGGCGAGCGCCCTCTTCTACGCAGTGGTGTGCTGGGGAGGCAGCATTAAGAAGAAAGACGCCTCACGCCTGGACAAACTGGTGAGGAAGGCAGGCTCTATTGTTGGCATGGAGCTGGACAGTTTAACATCTGTGGCAGAGCGAAGGGCGCTCAGCAGGCTCCTATCAATTATGGAGAATCCACTGCATCCACTAAATAATGTCATCTCCAGACAGAAGAGCAGCTTCAGTGACAGACTGCTGTCACTGTCCTGCTCCACAGACAGATTGAGGAGATCGTTCCTCCCCCAAACTATGCGACTCTTTAATTCCACCAGGGGGGGTAAACGTTAATATTTAACATTATACATAGTTATTGTCTGTTTTTTTTTTTTTTCACCTGTATTATTATCATTCTTTAATTTAATATTATTTATTGTATCAGTATGCTGCTGCTGAAGAATGTGAATTTCCCATTGGGATTAATAAAGTATCTATCTATCTATCTATCTATCTATCTATCTATCTATCTATCTATCTATCTATCTATCTATCTATCTATCTATCTATCTATCTATCTATCTATCTATCTATCTATCTATCTATCTATCTATCTATCTATCTATCTATCTATCTATCTATCTATCTATCTACTGACAAACCCTGTTTAAACTACTAACTCCACAGCATGACCTGCCACACTCACAAACTCAGAAAAGCCTTAGAAAACATCTAGACCTTGAGCTGAGCCTTATGGGCTTTAAAAGTCCCACAAATCATAGGCTGACTGTTCCAAAGCCACAGGGCAACTACCAAACAGGCATGGCCTCCCTTTGACATCAGACAAGAACAGTTAATAGCCAGACGTTACTGTCTCAGATATCTTAAAAATCTTGAATCTGATACTGGACAAAGAAGCTGTGAGGTAATAGTGAGTCCAGCCATGAGGAGCCTTGTAATTAATGAGTAATGAGAAACATTAAAACACTTTCGGATGACCACTACAACACCAGCAGCCTAACCCAAAAGTTTTGGAGACCTATAAAAATTAAAGTTCAGCAGGGCGGTTTTAATAAATGTAGTGAAGTCACTGGCCAAGAACCAGGGTTCAGTTAGAAACATACAGTGCATCTGGAAAGTATTCACAGCGCATCACTTTTTCCACATTTTGTTATGTTACAGCCTTATTCCAAAATGGATTAAATTCATTTTTTTCCTCAGAATTCTACACACAACACACCATAATAACAACGTGAAAAATGTTTACTTGAGATTTTTGCAAATTTATTAAAAATAAAAAAATTGAGAAAGCACACGTACATAAGTATTCACAGCCTTTGCCATGAAGCTCAAAATTGAGCTGAGGTGCATCCTGTTTCCCCTGATCATCCTTGAGATGTTTCTGCAGCTTCATTGGAGTCCACCTGTGGTAAATTCAGTTGACTGGACATGATTTGGAAAGGCATACACCTGTCTATAGAAGGTCCGACAGTTGACAGTTCATGTCAGAGCACAAACCAAGCATGAAGTCAAAGGAATTGTCTGTAGACCTCAGAGACAGGATTGTCTTGAGGCACAAATCTGGGGAAGGTTCCAAAAAAATTTCTGCTGCTTTGAAGGTCCCAATGAGCACAGTGGCCTCCATCATCCATAAGTGGAAGAAGCTCGAAACCACCAGTGGCCTCATGTATAACACCGTGCGTAGAACTCACACTATAACATGGCGTAAGCACAAAAGCGGGATTGTGCGTACACACAGAAAAATCCAGATGCAGGAATCTGTGCGCACGCATACTTTCACGTTCTTCCACTACATAAATCCCGATCAGCGTGAAAAGTAATGCACGTGCACGCGCCTTCTGTCCCGCCCCAACTCCTCCCAGAATTACGCCTCTTTGAATATGCAAATCAATATAAATAGCCTTCTGTGAAAAGACAATGGGAAAAGCACGGGAGAAAATATAAGAATTTCAGCGAATACCAAGTGGAGGCAAAGGAAAAACGTACTATTTGTTGGTTTAAACAGTGGTATAATCAGCAAAAGGAAGTTAATCGAGTGACAGAGTGTCGGAAAAACTCGAAAGATCAAATTCACAAAGTCGCACAGTGCCCGAAATAAAAAAGAAATCACATATCAAAGTCGCTGTGAAAAGGCGAGTCGTAGCCCACCGTCTGAGTGTCATATGAAAGCGTATTAGGGTACAAACAAAAAACATAGGCACACAGTGGGAAAAAAGCATGAAATGTCAACTTTAATCTCGAAATTTCCACTTTAATCACGTAGTTTATTTTGTCATTAAAGTAGAACATCATAAACTTCATCTTAAAATCGTTTATTTTACTAGTTTCTCAAGTAGCATGTTAAATGCTTTGTTCTGTGTTTTATCTTCTATGTGCTCTATGTGTGTGAATCACTACGTGCTTCCGTTCTTTCTCTTTCTCCGACAGGACACAGAATGCATTACATTCGTGATATTACAGCTCTCTGAATAATTAAAATACTGAGATGTATACGTGATATCATTTTCATGATGATTGGAATGAAAGCATGTTATTAAACATAGGAACACGGTGGCGCAGTGATTGTTCATATCTCACGCAAGAGGCTTGCTGCACCATGTGCGACCTTCGATGAAATAATTTATTACAGAAGTACTGTCTCTTTCAAACGTACTAACCTCCAATTCCTGTCCATACTTTTCTTTCTCCAATCGCCACACAATCAGCTCTGTAATAGACGTTAAGCCATTTGTAAGCTTAGAACGCCGATTCTTCAAAACTTTTAAGGAACATTGAAATATCTTCGTAGTACATGTTTAATTATTCTATTCGTCTATCCTTCCAGTGTCGCGTCAGCACCAGCAAGAATACAGCGCAAGGCAGGAGCTATCCTTGAACTAGCTATACAATGCGGCACCGTGTCCTCACATGTTTAATTATTAACAATACAGATTATTTAAATGAAGTTAAAGTTTTATCTGTATACTATAAGCAACATATTATGTGGGTTCCTAGAAATTTGAAACTGGAGCTCCTCCATGTCAAGTCCATTGATTGTAATTGATAAATCATCAATGTGTCTTGTAATAGATGATAGATTCTTTTGTTTCCTGGTATTCGATTACAAGTTGTTATCTGAGAACCACAGTACTAATTTGCAAACTTTATCTCCATTTGAGATCAGCCCCACTACTGATGTAAAATGTGCAGATGTAATAATTGCATTTGTGGCGTGTACAGGTACACAGTCGGCACACAGCCTTCTGGGATCCCAGTGCTGAGTATCAGGCTGGACAGGAGAGGTGAAGGCCAAATCTGACTGCTTGTCAGAAAGTCCTTGATCCACACTCATACTGGCTGACTGAAGCACACCAGGTCAGGTAATTTAGTGACCAGCCGGCTGGGAATAACTGTATTAAATGTCAGGCATTCTAACATACTGTACTGTATGTCTCCTTCTCCAGAATGGTGTGGAGAGCACTGATAATGGCATCCTCTGTGGATCTGTTTACTCTGTAGGTGTATTGGTGTTACGTCAGAGTTGGGGGAGGACGTGTCTGATGTTCCTCAGATCCAACTCTTCAAAGAACTTTTATAATGATGGCCATGAGTGCCATTGGTCTGTAATCATTTAGACAGATGATGGCCGTCTGCTTTAGGCACTGGGATGATTGTGTACATCTTTAGGCAGAAGAGAGATGATGGACTGGGACAGGGACAAGCTGGAAATGTTGGTAAAGACCTCTGCTAGATGGTAGGGACAACCCCTTAGCACCCTTCAAAGTATTCATCTGGGCCAGCAGCCTTCCATTCATTTACTCTTCTGAACACTCAACTTACATTCCATGCTTGCACAGCGAGTACGTGGTTAGTGGTGACATTTGAAGGTGTTACTTCAGTCTCTGTTCCTTGTGCCTTGGGTGAAGAAGCAGTTGAGCTCCCCTGCCAGTGAGGCACTGCTGCCTGTGGATGGTTTCCTGTTGTCCTTAAAGCTAGTAATGTGTTGAATGCCCTGACACCCTTGATGTCAATCATTGTTAAAGAGGTAGTCCACGATTTTCTGCTTGTATGTCTCTTTAGCGTTTTTAGCTTGTTGGACCACCTTTGTCATCCAAGGTCTCCTGTTTGGGAAAACCTTGTTACACTTATCAATGGTGACATTTTCAACAGAGGTCTTGACATAGATGAGTACAGCTGAAGTGAGATTGTGAGTAATGCAAGCAGACAAGGCACCCAAACCAGTTGTAGGAGACATCAACATCACCCCGGCCCAAGTAAAAGCCCCACTTCACTTGTCCTGTTTTCAATGTTATTTCTTCCTATGTGGCAAAAATGGCCCAAAACACAGTACTCTGGCAGGAAGGGGAGAGTTCCAGAAAATTCAAGGGTGACAATACTCCCAAAGAGTATAATTGTGAAGGCAGAAATCCTTAAATGTTTATATTACATATCATAAATAGTGTAGTATGATCATAATGAATATTGAAGGAAAGAAAAATAAAATCAAAACTATTAGTAACAAGTAGTAATGAAGAAAGATAAGCGGCATATGGACAAACATGACGGCGTGTTGACATTTGGAAAGTAATTATCCACTCCTAGAAATGTTGGTTCTTTAATGGCATTTCATGGCTCTTAACTGGGTGTATGGTTCATCATAGAACTACTGCTTGACAAAGCGCCACTTCTTTCTGACAAAGGATCATTTGCATATGAAGCTGACTCTTTGTGCTTTGAAATATGTAGAAAAAAAGATGAAACCTTTAATGTATGGTAGGCAGGTCACCAACAGATTAAGAAAACCTGCTGTTGTTGTTGTACGCAGCCAGAATAGTTTTAAAATCATGAGCCATTGGTATTTCACAAATCAGTTACCATGTGTTTATGGTTATTTAGTGTATGGAGCCTTTAATGGACCTAAACAAATGAAAGTTCTTACTGGAACCTTCATGTGGACGGGTCTTTTGGGAGCCAAATATGGTTCCCTATGGCATCGCTCTGAAGAACCACTCTGGCCTCTTTATTTTTAAGTGTTTTATTACTTGATTTGTTTAATGTCTCGTCAATAAATTTACTCTTAAGAACAAAAATGCGATCGTTTTAAGCAATCTAAAACTTTGTGAGAAGTTAAAATCCTCAAACCTAAGTTTGTAAAGTAACAATACGAATGAACCTTCAAACAATTAGAAGCTACATAGGACAGAGGCTGATATCTTTTGTGTTTAACATCCTGTGCAAGCACCTTCATGACTCTGGACATTACGTGCAGCTGAAAAATATGGTGAAGAAAGAGAAAGAGAAACTGAAGGTAAAGCCAATGTTGTGCTTCAGTCAGAGGCAGGCCTCGGTGGACATAGTGAAGGCAAAAACAAAGACAGAAGAAGGAAGGACCTCTAAGTGATGGGGGCAACCACATTAGCATGTCCACATCTGGTTGTGACCTAGATCCTAGTCCAGGGAGCGAGGAGAGTGACACTGGTAGAGGGTGGTCTCAGGAGGTCACAAAGAGCACCAAATAAAATAATATATAGAGAAAGATAACGAGCTGAGGAAGGTAATAATCAAGTTAGCAGAGTACACAAACTATTCATCCATAGCAAGCATATACATAAGAATACATAAGACATTTGACAAACAACAGGAGACCACTTAGTCCATCAAGCTCGTTTGTTTAGCTTATAGCTAAGCTGTCCAAAAATTTCATCCAGATGCTTCTTAACAGTTGTCAAGGTTTCTCCTTCAACTCTATGTCTCAGTAGTATGTTCCAGAGTCCCACCAAAGTCCTTCCTGGCTTCAGTGTTAAATGCACTGTTCCTTAATTTCCACTGATGTCCTCGAGTAGGTCATTCACCCTTAAGCTGTTGCTGGATCTACTTTATCAATAGCTTTGAGGATTTTAAAGACCAGGATTAGGTCCCCACGTAATCTCCTCTGTATGAGACTAAAAAGGTGTTAAGCATCAACAATCTCCTGCTGACGATACAACCCTGCTAGCTGAAAACAAGAAGGACTGCAAACATCTGATCATGAAAGAAGAAAGTGAGAAGGTTGGACTGTGCTTGAATATTAAGAAGACAAAGTTCATGAAAACAGCAAAAAATGTGAACGTCAATATGAAGATCAGCAATGAAGAAATCAAAATGGTTGAAGAATTCATCTTTCTTGGCTGTAAAATTGATTGCGATGGCAAATGCACTCCTGAGATTAAGAGGTGGCTGGCATTTAGAAGAAATTCAATGGTCAGTATGAACAACATATGGAAGATCAAAGACATCAGCCTGGCAAATAAATGTAGATTGGTCAATGCTATCATTTTCCCAATAGCAACAAATGTCTGCAAACCCTGGATGCTGAGAAAGGCAGACAAGTAAAGGATTGATGAATTTGAGCTGTGGTGCTGGAGATGTCTGTTACACATTCTTAGAGCAACCAGATTAACAAACCAAGTAATTCTGGAACAGATCAAAGTGAAACTCTCACTAGAGGTCAAGATAACAAAGCAAGAGCTCTTCTACTTTGGTCACATCATTCAAACAGGATGCTTAAGATGGACGTCATGCTTGGAATGGTCATTGGCAAATGAAGAAGAGGCTGCCCAAGAACTCGCTGGCTAGACATCATCAGGAAAGATACTGGAGTGAAAATAGCAGAACTGAAAGAAGCCATGAAATATCAATAGACATGGACAGCATTGATCCAGAGAGTGGCTGAGAGTCGTACTCAACTGAATGGATAAAACAAAAGAAAACTTAGAGAGTCAAGGCTGGGTGGCTGTCAAAAAACAGGGCCTGTTAAAGCCCAATGAAGAGTGATTTTGGACTATACAAGAGATAAGTTGTTGTTGTTAAAATTATTTTAAAGGAGACACAAATGCAATAAATACTTTTAATAAACTAAAGTCAGAATCAAGGGAGCACAACAAGCTGCTGATGTACTTGAAGCATTTAATAAGTTCAACTGTTAAATTCTCAGTTAGCGATTTCATGTCCATCTTTGTTAAAGGTGCCTTTGTAAAAGAAGGAGTAGCCATACAGAATATAGTGGAGGGCAGTAAATAAATCTAATCTTCTATGGCCAAGTAAGTCACATGTTATAATACTACAAGGGGCAGAAAACAGAGACAAGAGCCATGTAACAGATACTAGCTTCAAACATTCAAACAGTAAATCTAAATAAATTATAAAAATAAGGCAGATACAATGGCAGACTTTTACATTTTGTTTCATAGAAGCTAACTTCCTGGAGGCCTACTGTACATCTACAAGCAACGCCAAGCAATTCAGCCACCTTGATCAAGTGGCTGAACATGAGGAGGAGGAAGAGAAACAGCGACGCAGGAGGAGACTTTAAAAGGGAAGAGACAAGCAGATGACATATTAGACAGAAGTCCAGAAAAAAGTCAAATTACAACAAGGAAACAAACACATCTTAGAATTCTCTGAAGTTCAAAACCAAAGTTAACAATGTACAGCCTGAAATACTGGCATTCTTCTAAAGAAATTTTAATTGTCAATAATTCTCGATTCCTAATTTGCTCAACCGTGGTAAGTTTCTTTGATTAAATGTCACAAGTATGAAACATCCCAGAAAGCCTTTGAGATAGAATTGCACCTACAGGAATCTCAAGTTCAAGTGACAGCATAGAGTCTGGATAAGGAAATATGGCTGTCCACGTGAACATGGATTTAAACATATTGAAGGACTCTTGAGCCAAGTGTGTCCTAAAACATTCTGGAAGATTTCTTAGTAAGAGTAGTTATGGGACAAATGATGGTACTGAAATTTATGATAAGTTTATGATAATAATTAGCAAAACTAATAAATCTTTACCCCTCAAATACTTTCCAGATAAGAACAGTAGAGACTTTTGATGGATCCACTCTTAAGCTTAACTGGTTGGTTTTACACCCCAAAAAATAACTTAAGTTCTGTAATATTCACATTTCTTTAGTTTGAGAAACAAATCTATTTCTCCATAGAGATGACTTCCTTAATGTGAATGATGTGCTGCTCAACATTGTTAGAAAAAATGAAAATATCATCAATATACGGTAGACGAGCACGTACTGAATGTCTAAAAACCTCATTTACAAACAGCTGGAAAACAGCTGGTGCCTCAGCTAAACCATAAAGCATGCTGAGATATTCTGAATGTCCTGTGGTGTATCACATCCTGCTTTCCACCCATCTCCCTGGTAAGTCCACACCAAGTGACAGGCACTATACAAGTCTAATTTAGTAAAAAAAAGACACTATCAATTATTTGTTTTAGAAGAAATAAACTAGCAAAAGTGGTTAGCGATTCTTAACAATTATCTTATTCTGCTCACTTTAATAAACAGAGGGCTGTAAGGTACCTTCCTTTTTTAGAGAGTTACCAGGTGGTCAAATAAAAGCTATTGTGATGTTTTCAGGAATGCAGTCTCCCATGGCTTTGGATTCTTGGCAGTGATTGTCATTTTCCTTTTCCAATGAGGAATACAGTCAATTTTTTTTATTGAGTGCAGTTTTCAAAACAAAACTCCCTCCAAGATATTCATTAGTTTGTGTTCCTGTTGATCATGGGTGTCTGAAGCTTAAGGCAAGGAAATCCTAAGAAGACTCAAATATGTGCAATTTATTTATTCAAAATGGAGAGACCCAGTTAGAGAGAAAGTGCTGTAGTGTCAATGTCTGCAATTCCTTTACTAATAGGGGCCACGTCTACAGGCAAAATGTGTAATGTCATCTTCAAGAATGTCTAATTGGTCCACCAAACCAGAACTAAGAAAGTCCTCTGCAGAGTTAAAGTACACTAATACCTGAACATAAAAAATATATGTTGATGCATACAGGTACCATTAAATTGATTTTTACTTGTGGAACACCACTTGTACTGCAGAACAAGATGGAGGCATTCCTCAGTAACTTTGGACAATTCATTTTGAAATGCTTGGACTCACCACAATAAAAACAAAGCCCTTGTCTCAACCACTTGAATGTCTTCCTTTCAGTTTTTTTCCTTCTATCGTCTTCACAGTTGTTTTTCTCAGATCACACTCATTGTCCAGTTTACCCTCACCTAACATTTTAGAAGAGCACTGATTGCATGTGATACTATCTTCTCAATAAGTAGTTCTGTTATTTAGGTCTTGTTATTCAGTGTGCTCAGCAGACAGCTTTTATAAATCTACCTTATTTTTATTAAGCTCAGAGTCTGAATGTAATGTTCCAAGTTCACGTTCTGCCATTACAAAGGAAGAGACAGGGCAGTATAAAAGGAGCCAGGGCCAGGATGTGAAGCCAAACTCAGATCGACATGCCAGAGCCAAGATGTAATAAAGTTAAAACAGTACTGAAGGGCCTAACCCAAAATGCTAACCAGGAAATCAAAGTCACAAGTATAGGTTTATTGTTAAAAGACACACCATTACCCAAGGCAAAACGTTGATTTGAACATCCACAAACCTGGACAGTGTTTTAACCTGCAATGCTAGTTTACATATTGTCACCCCAGTGCCAACCCACAGCTCAATTTCCTGGACTGCTGTCCCAAAAAACAAGTAGTTGTATCTTAGCAATGACTCTTTCAAAAAACTGACTCTCAATAAACAAAATGGTGTTATGTTCAATTTCACAACATAATGATAAACAAAATAAACAAGGCTGAAACAATAAAACAGCAACGAATAAAACCTATCAAAGAATTGTCATAAGTTCAAAACCAAAGTTAAAAATGATTAGAACCTACAGAAATATGTGTTTATCCTAAGAAAGTCTTCTCAAATATCAGCTATCATGACAGACATCTGATGAGTTTCCTAATCTGTCCTCCGTAACTTTTACAGGTGCACAGTGGAGTCCATCTTTACTGGCTGCATCACTTTCAAGGATGGCACCTGCTGAGCCCAGGGCCACATGGATAGATAGATAGATAGATAGATAGATAGATAGATAGATAGATAGATAGATAGATAGATAGATAGATAGATAGATAGATAGATAGATAGATAGATAGATAGATAGATAGATAGATAGATAGATAGATAGATAGATAGATAGATACTTTATTAATCCCGATGGGAAATTCACAAATTCACATGGCACTACAGAGGGAGCTGATGTCAGAATGTGACTGGCACCCAGCTGCCTTCTGTTTAGGACAAATGCATTACATGCAAATAGTATCATCAAAGACCTCAGCCATACAGCATGGCTGCCTTTTAGGACTTGTATTACTCTAACTAGTAGATTTAAGGAGAACCATTTTTAAAACTTTAAGACTACTCAACAGCCTCCCAAATGGACCACTGCATGAGTCAACCTGATTTGTGTTTTATATGGATCATCTGCTGTTGTATTTATTGTCTGATTTTAATACTCTATTGTCATCTCTAGTCTGGATGACATGTGGTAAGTACACAAGATGATAAACCTGGTATTGAACTGACACTTGGACAAATATGTGGCAGAGGAAATTCAATGTATTTAAGTGTAATGCTGACCTTCACACCTGTTCTGTTGCCAGTCCTGTCACAGCCAGTCACATATATATTCAGCTCTCCTCATACTCATCTGATCTCTAGCTACAGTGTTACAAGACCACAAACCAGTTAAACCAGTAACAAGGGGACAATTCACCTGTGCCTCCTCATTTGTGAGGATCTGCTTGGTGACCAGGCTCTGCAGGACGCTGCTGATATCCAAGTTCATCACATAGGCCAGCTGGGGCTTGTAGTGCTCGGTAATCTTGGTGAGATCTTCAGAAGGGAATTCTTTAATAACTTTAGAAAACTTCAGAGTCAACCCTGTTTTGACACAAAAAGAGAAAGAAAATAAGAAATTAGTGCTATGCTAATGGCTAACAAATATGAACAAGTCCCTGTAATTTAAACCTCTCCACTTTTGTCTCAGTCAGCCTCTTAGCAGGAGGTTGGAGCTCCACTGGCGCCACTCACCTCTCCTCTCCTTTGGTCTGCTGGATTCACTACGCCTGACACGTCTCCTGTATTTGTCCAGTCTGTCTACAGTGCTGGTCTGACTGGACAACCCTGTGGCAGACGTCTGGAACTCCGCAGCTTCACTCACCTCTCCTCTCTTCTCCTTTGGCCTGCACTGTGGCCCTCTCTAATGCCCTCTCTGACCTTCCTGACATTGCTCATTACACTGGCTGACATGTCTGATTGGACAAAGAGCCTCCAAATGAACAGGGTATGTTATTTGAATAGAAATCCGCCATGGCAGTGGCCCATAATTAACTTGGAAGGCTTTCTTTGCAGTTCAAATCTCATGTTAGAATTCTGTGATTTTTCACCCATTGATAACAGAGCAGTTTTTCATTGACACCATTTCATTAGAAATATTACATATTATTATTTTCTGAGATATGTTTGTATGGTGATAGTTTTTTCGGATGGTGCTCGTCACGGAGTGCAGACACAGACCACTGCAACAAATTCTCAGATAAAATGCAGAACAAAATTTACAAAATACATAATGAGAAACCTGAGTGACCACAATCAATTGTAAGAGAAAGTGAAAGACATAGTCAGATACAGTCAGAGTCCTGGAGACCTCGGTCAACAAGCCACCCACTGTCTGCTGGTCATTCTACAGTAGTCTGTGCTGGCCATCCAATCTAATGACAGAATCTTTCCAATGATTCCACTGTTCCCGGTATTTCAGATGTCTTTCTATGGGCGGGAGAACAACTTGGCAGCAGAGCAGTGGCACCAAGTGCCACAACGGTGTTGCAAGCAATAAAACAGAAATGAGATGAGTTAGTAATAATTTATAAATATTGAATTACTTATATTTCTGTAGAAATGACTAACAAAAAGAGAAGCAGTGCACATAACTAATCAGCAGCTCTAGTCAGGGGATGTTGGACTAAAGTCATGATTCTTTGTCTGGGACCAAAGGGGCATCTTATATTAGCAGCAGATTAGTCCACAGCTTCAGGGCCTTCTAACTAAAAGCTCAACTTCCCACTGTTATTTTATAAATCCTTGGAATCATAAGCAGGCCAGCATCATGATATCTCAGTATATGCTTGGGTTTATAAGTAATGGTAAGTACAGATATGTAAGCAGGGCCTCAGTCATTTAAGGCTTTATATGTTAAAAGGAGGACTGTGTGATCTGCTCTAAACTTAACAGGGAGCCAGTGTAAGGACTTGGGAACTGGAGTCATGTGTTTAGTCTTTCTGGTTTTTGTTTTAATTCTTGCAGCAGCATTTTGAATGAACTGAAAGCTTCATAAAGAACAATTTGAACAGCCATCGAATAATGAATGCATGAGCCTAGTTGGAAACACACCTTCATTTTCTAATGTTTTTAAGATTGAAAAGCCCGCATTTAGACAGTTTTGTAGTATGCATTTTAAAAGACACGATAGTGTGAAAAATAATGTATAAATTAGATTAAACCAATAGTAATGCTGAGATAAAAAGTGACAGAATGCTCTTGTGGTCTCACCATTCCCCCAATAACTAACATTTCTCTTTTTCTGTTTTCAGAGACAAGTTGTACTCATCCATCTATTCTTTTAAGTCACTTACATAATTAATTAAGAAGAGAGATGTTATTTGGTCTATACATGAGGATTATTATATTTGTTGTTGCTAATTATGTTTGAATAGTAGTCTGAATGAGCTTTAAAGAGAGCTTTTTTATATTTTCTAACACTCTCTGTCCATGCCGTTTGAAAGACCTACAGCTTTATTGTTCTCCATCTGCACTCCAGTGTTCGACACTTTAATTTAAGAGCTTGAGTGTTCTCATTAAAATAGGGAGACTTTCTATGTGCTTCAGTCACTTTAGTTTTAAGGGAGTCATTGTTATTTGTTTCATAATTAAATTTGACCTTCTCAAAATATCTTTAAATTTTGATGTTTCAACCAACACGTCACACTGTCTTTGTTTTAATCTGCAAGTGTATTGGTAAGTTTAAAACCAAAAGAAACATAATTAAGTAGCAATCAGAAACCAAAAGAAACGTAATTAAGTAGCAATCAGAAATAAATTCATTTAATGGAGTAATATTTAAATTTTGAATCTCAACTCTGTAAGTAATAATTAGATGTAATGTGTGTTTATGACTGTGAGTTGAGCTGTTGACAATCTGACATAACCTTATTGAGTTTAACAAACATTTACTAAAAGTGACAGTGTCCTCATCAATGAGTACATTAAAATCCCCCATCTGCACTACATTATTCTAGTTTATAGCTAGTTATGGTTATGACATCTTTGCTCTGCCATTTTGCATTTTGGTTGCTATGTCACGATGAGTTGCTGGGGGTTATGGTTACATATGTGTGCATGTACTATATGTGTTAGCCATTTTATTTAAGGCCATGCTTCATGCTCCCTTACTGTCTAAATGTTGTTTCAAAGAAAAGACTCTTTTGTTTAGCCTGAGAAAATTACACCACTACACCACGCCACTACCATGAGTTTGCTATGTCGGTGCCTTGTTTAAGAAGTTAGTTTTCTTTTTGGACAGACTTTATTTGTCTAATAAAATTACAGAGAATGCAATGCAAATTATTTCGTAGAAGTCTACTAGTTGCATTAATGTGAACTCAGTTAATACAGGACATTCACTCCATTATTGTATGGAGTCAACTAAAGTGTTCATAAGAACTTGAAATTTTCCATCTCTTGTAAGTCATAGTGGAATGACAATCAGTGACTCAAGCCATATCTGTCTCTGGCTGATGCTACCTGCAACTTTAGTGTTCACTGTCACTGAACTAATAAATGAAAGGTCACCCAAGTGACGAGATCCCAGACTTACCTGGATGCTGTGTCATCTCTGAAAGAAAAAAAAGACAAAACTTCTGTCAGTAAATTCACAAAATGTTTCTGTTTTGTTTGCTTTCTCAGATTCCTCCTTTCACAAAGTCTGTTCATATAAATGGAGTGACTTTATTTAGACACAGATGGCAAACACAGTCTGCTCTTTTGTTGTTTTGGTGTCCTCTTGTCCCTCTGTAACAAATCACTTCCATTTACTTAAAAAATCACTCAATACCCCAAAATGACAAAGTGAAAACAGGACTTTAGGAATTGTTCATGAGGGAAAAAAATATTTTACAAGATTTTAGGCCAAGGCTGCAACATAATAAAGTGTGAAAAACTGAAGGAAAATTGAACACTTTCTGAATCAACTGAATACCTCAGGTGACATCTTGGCAGCTCTCCATTAACCGAGGACACGTATTAATCCAGCAAGGAGAGTCAAACACCAGGCAAAATAACAAAGTGTGGATTTGATCTGCATATCTGAGCAGTGGTTATCGTTTATGTGGCCTCTTGTTCTTTTTGCACTTTAGTTTGTGTGCACACATTTAGTGATTCACATGTTGAACAGAAAATCTGATGGCAAGATTTCAACTCTGCAAGAATCCTAAAAAAATAACATTAGTCTGAGCATTTATTTGACAAAATGAAACAGGCGAATTAAGACAACATTGCCTCTTATTAAAGTCACCATCAAAAGCCACTGTGACAGGAGCCAGAAATCAGCCATAGTTGGCAGTCACTCCAGGTGATGCTCACACTCAATTTCACCGGCGACTTAGTGCTCCCTGGGCAGGTCATCACTGAATTAAATGATGTGTTTTCATTTACAGTTTCTACACATCCTGCTGTATATTTTTATATTCCTGAAGAGGTGAAATGGAGATCATAAGATGGACATTCTGTGTGTGTTGAGTTTTACCAAACTGAGAGATCACAAAGAAGTGTTGCTATTGCTCTGCTAAAGCACTATGCTGATTGTTAAATGTCGTCTTGCTCATCATCGTGTCTCCTTCTTTCATCTGCTTTAGGTCATTTGGTACAGTCAGTTACTTCATGCTTATCAAGAATAGTCAATCCATCCATTATGCAACAAGCTATATCCTAACTACAGGTTCTTGGGGGTCTGCTGGAGCTAATCCCAGCCAACACAGGGCACAAGGCAGGAAAAAAAACCCGGGCAGGGTGCCAGCCTACCGCAGGACACACACACACACACACCCCAAGCACACACTAAGGACAATTTAGAATTGCCAATCCACCTAACCTGCATGTCTTTGGACCATGGGAGGAAACCGGAGCACCTGGAGGAAACCCACGCAGACACGGGGAGAACATGTAAACTCCACACAGGGAGGACCCGGGAAGCAAACCCGGGCCTCCAAACTGTGAGGCAGCAGCACTACCCACTGCGCCATCGTGCCACCCATTAAGAATAGTCTGTTTTAATTTTTATTTTTTTCTCCTGTAACATTAAATTGAAGCATTTATCTTACCAATTTCCTGGAGCAGGTTCCAGACATGGAAGAAGTTAACTGGAGAGTTGAAAAAGAAAATAAGATGTTAAGTTTTAAGAAGAACAGGCCATTCAGCCCACCACAGCTCATCAAGCCCTGTTCACCCAATTTCTACAAGACATCATCAGGTCCCCAGTGTCATGTTACATCCAGGGTTTTTATCCTGGCTTGTAATAACTTTATTTAATTCTTTTGTTGTTTTTCATCCATTCATTATCCAACCCACTATATCCTAACTACACGGTCACGGGGGTCTGCTGGAGCCAATCCCAGACAACACAGGACACAAGGCAGGAAACAAACCTTGGGCAGGGCGCCAGTCCACCACAGTGTTTTTATTAATTTCAAATGATTATTTTTCTTGTTTGTTATTATTTGTTAATAATGTACAGTGACATGAAATGTGTTGCAATTCCATTTGTATTGTGGGTGGAGCCCCAGGAGGCGGGGCCACATGACATCACTGTTGCTGCTGAGTCCTCCTTCTGGCTTTATATTCCTAGTCAGAGGTGAGGCCCAGCAGTGGAGCATTGACATTGAGGTGGAGATTGTGAGGGCTGCTTTGTTCTTTTGGATTTCCTGTTTTTGAGATTCCTCTGTTCTTGTTCTTTCATTAATGCTTCTGAATTGTAGTTTGAACTTGGTTACTTTGGATTGCCTTGTTAGGCACATCCCATTTTCCTCTACAGTTCTCTGTTTTTAGTAATAAACACTCAATTTATATTGATTCTTTGTTATCCATTTATTTACCATTTAGAGTTTTTCTCCTATATTTGACATTCCGAGAAATCTTTAGTATTCTGAACATCAAGCTTCCCATTGTTAGGCCTGTGTAGGCCACAGCCTGCAGATAACAATGTAGGGACTTTCCACATCTTAAATTGAGCTCCTTCTGGGTGGACCACTGTTGGTCCTGGCCTTCTTTATGGATCATTTAGAGGCTTCACACACCCTTTTTGCCTTGTTTGAGACACCAGCTTGCAGCACACAGAATGTGATATTCTACTACATGATCTGGTAAATGATTCCCTTTATCTTCATCTTTTGATTTGAAGAAATAATTTAGTTTCTTTTATTAACCTCCATCTGTGTGTTCATGTTAGTTAATAAAAAAAATCATTCTAATGTATTACTGATATCTCTTATTTGCCAGGTCAATCAGATAATTAATAAATATTTGAAATGTGTGAGTGATTACAAAGTTAAGGGAATCTTATAATTGCAATTAAGCAAGTAGGTTTCTGTCCCTTGTTTCTTGTCATGTGCACAAAATACAATGAAATTCACACATGAATTCTGATTACTCAGAACAGTTGACAAGAATTCAATTTAAACAAAGACACACACATAAAAGTACAAATAGCATACGACACATAAGACCAAATGTCATATTGATCTTTGTGATTAAAAATGCTGCCAATACAAAATGTGGCCTTGTATCATGTACAGTAATCCCTCGCTATATTGCGCTTCGCCTTTCGCGGCTTCACTCCATCTCGGATTTTATATGTAAGCATATTTAAATATATATCGCGGATTTTTTGCTGGTTCGCGGATTTCTGCGGACAATGGGTCTTTTAATATCTGGTACATGCTTCCTCAGTTGGTTTGCCCAGTTGATTTCATACAAGGGACGCTATTGGCAGATGGCTGAGAAGCTACCCAGCTTACTTTTCTCTCTCTCTTGCGCTGACTTTCTCTGATCCTGACGTAGGGGGATTGAGCAGGGGGGCTGTTCGCACACCTAGACGATACGGACGCTCGTCTAAAAATGCTGAAAGATTATCTTCACGTTGCTATCTTTTGTAAAGCTGATTCCTGAAAAGACATTCTGCACGGTGCTTCGCATACTTAAAAGCTCGAAGGGCACGTATTGATTTTTGATTGAAAAACAAACTCTGTCTCTCTCTCTCTATGTCTCTCTCTCTCTGTCTGCTCCTGACGGAGGGGGTGTGAGCTGCCGCCTTCAACAGCTTTGTGCCGCGGTGCTTCGCATACTTAAAAGCCAAACAGCCCTATTGATTTGTTTGCTTTTCTCTCTATCTCTGTGACAGTCACTGCTCCTGACACGCACTCCTTTGAAGAGGAAGATATGTTTGCATTCTTTTAATTGTGAGACGGAACTGTCATCTCTGTCTTGTCATGGAGCACAGTTTAAACTTTTGAAAAAGAGACAAATGTTTGTTTGCAGTGTTTGAATAACGTTCCTGTCTCTCTACAACCTCCTGTGTTTCTGCGCAAATCTGTGACCCAAGCATGACAATATAAAAATAACCATATAAACATATGGTTTCTACTTCGCGGATTTTCTTATTTCGCGGGTGGCTCTGGAACGCAACCCCCGCGATGGAGGAGGGATTACTGTATTGAAATTCTCAACACATCACAGAAATAAAACACAAAGAAAATAACAGAAACAAATGCAGGGGATTTAAAAATCAGAATGAAAAGCTGGAACCAAAGTACACCATGACAGCCTGACTGCGTGTTGGCAGAGGCGTCTCATTTAGCATCTCCTGAATGGTGTGAAGCTGAAGGTTGTCAAGGTGTACCAGTGATCTGGAGTGTAAGCATCTCTCGAAGGACAGGCTGATGATATTTAGGGTAGACATTCCTTAAATTAGCTTTGGTGAAGTCCTCAGCACCAATAAATAAATGCTTGTATTTTGTAATAATGCTGTACGAATTGTACAGGAATGTAAACAGCATCTGGAAAAATACCAGAGAGCTGCATTAGAAGAAAAAACAGACGTCGTGGAGGGCTTTTGTGACTTCTGTCTCATCGGTCAATTGGCTCTTTAATATCAGGACTTGTATCTGAGTTATTAAGAAGCATGAGCATTGGAAAAACACTATATAAATAAAATGTATTATTATTATTGCTGTTATGAATATGATTATTATTATTATTAAGAAAGCTGTTTTGTTGCTCTTTATTTCTGTTACTTCTAAAGTCTAAATCATTTTGTAGTATTCCTTGAATATTTCATTCTCGTAATTCTTCAGGAATTCTTCTTTGTGTGTTTGCCTCACTGCCTTTTCTCCAAGTTTGTAACATGAATGTCATATTCATATGCTCTTGTCAAATGTATATGCTCTTAATATTTCAATAAAAACAGCAGATTCTTATGTTGAGCACTTCAGAGTACGAGTGTATGAGTGTATGTGCTGTGTGGTGTTTTAGATTTTACTTTTATTATTTTATTTTGTATATTTTTGAAGCCCTCTGAGCCTGTCAACTGTAACAGCTTCAATGTTAGACTACTCTGAGTTTATGGACCTGACATTTGGTTTCTCTCATATCCAAACCCCACTAAAATTGTATTAAGTGTAGAGAATCTGTGAATCCCCTCATGGAGCGTCCTTTGCCCATTTAACATTTCAATGTCCCATCTCTGAGCCCACTATAAGGCCACTTTTCTGGTATGGTGACACCAACACTGTTTTCTGTGTTTATTGTTCCCTTTTGCACACTGAGCCTTAAACCCTGCATTTGATGTTTGTCTTCATGAAGTTTAATGCATTTTAATGGTCAAAGTAGATAATGTCACACATTCATCAGAAACACCTGAAATGTGGTGTGCCTCAGGGGACCAAGGGTTTTATTTGAAGTGTCCTTACCTTTGGTCTCATATCTTGCATTTTTATCTAAAACAAAGAAACAAAGTGATGACATGAAATAATCATGGTGGTCACCTTTATGTATATAATTCAATACAGCAGCTCCAGGACGCACCTTTTATTTTTCGCCATTTTAATATCAGCACAATGGTCACTGCCACATAAAAAGCCAACGATAACCAGAAGACCACCGACCAGGCAGAGATATCAGGGGAGAAAACTGAAAAAAAAATCAGACAAATGTGTGAGTGTGAGAGTTTGGAATTGAGCATCTTCAAATATGTGTGTTAAGTTTAAGTGTTAAGTTTAGATTGGATGTCCAGCAAACAGAAAAGGTGACCAGGATTACAGAGTTTAATGACAGACATGACCAACAACATGAGACATGTGACCAAGTGGAGACCCGTGATATAATTGGAGTGTCAGCTGGTGTGGCACAACAGTGTGTTATCAGCACTAGCAAAGTCCTCAGCAGTAATAAAGATGTTGTGGACAGACTTTGGTTTCCTTTTTCAGTCCAAATATGAAGTCACGCTGACTATGGTTATATGGTTACTTAAAAAATATAATGTGTTACAGGCTGTGCTTTTCCTTTGTGTTTGTTTTTTTCCTAGAGATATGAAATCCGTTCTTTTAATCAATATAAATCTTTCCTTGAGCAAAGAGAAAAAAGAATATTACAACATTCTTGACGACTCTATTCTAGATCACGAAAGAGAATAACATAAAGCAGGACAAACTGAAAAAAACAAACTTTTAAATACATATTGTGGTAATGGATCATACAGGATAGCCTGATGAGGTTATTATTCTGTTTTTGTTTCTGTTCCCAAAGTGATCAAATACGCTGCCTCAATGATCACAGGCCTATTGCTCTTACATCAGTTTTAACACTAGAATTACCAGAGCCTACGAAAAAACTCGTAAATCCGTCCCACCTTAAATCGCGTCTTAAATCCGTTTGCACCTCTCCGCCAGAGTCCTTTGTCATCTAAATGTGCTGATAAAGCTACTAGCAGCCAGCTATTCCATCCCCCCACCGACTTAGAATGAACTTCTCTCCTAGCTCAAGCCTTGCCTTGATTTGATTACCTGGGATTGAAGTGGAGTTTTACAGTGGAAATAATTCTAGCGTTATTTGGAATACACGCATTTCATGTGTGTTCCATTTCTATAGTTGGCTGTGCAAACACATTTTTAAAACAGAAACGTTTTTCATATTCTAATAGTAAATGACAAAATGTAGGCATAAACTATATAACGTATGAAGCCTGAAGTCCATATATCAAAGAAACACTTTCACAAAAGGTACAAATAAAAGAACACGTGCGCCTTCATTCAAAAAAAAAAAAAAAAAAAAAAAGCCGCGTTAGCATGCCACATTGACTTTCTTACTACAACTGCCGTGGTGGCGTAATGGTATCAGCGCCTGACTGGGAATCAGAGGGTGTCGAGTTCGATTCCGCACGGCTGCACTTCGAGAAATTAACTGCTCTTATTCTTACAATTTTAGAATAACAATATAAATTTGATTTCAGTCTGTAACAGGCGGTGTAACTTATGATACTGGTAAAGGTTAGCTTTTTTTTTTTTTTTTTTTAATTCACTTTTCATTCTCGCAGTCACATTCAGAATCAATCCATACAACCCCATCTGACACAGCTGGTTTCACATAAATAAAAGTGCACTTTTATTCAAGACTATAACCGAAGAATAAAGAAAGCAAGTTACAGTTGGTGGTTGATATGACAGCTTGCGTGGTGCAATGTTAAGAAATGCTGATTTCCGATCCGTGCTATAAAAAATCATCACATTCAAATATTAACAGTTCCCACACACCCAAGGTCCGCCATTCCTACATTTACAACATGTGTACTTGTTGCAGTGTACACACCTCTCTGTGCTATGGTTCCTATTACAGTGAATGAGCACCTGACACTGTACTTTCTTCCCTGGGGGAAGCTGAGGTCTTAGAACGGAAGTTTGTTGATGCTGTATCATCTTTTCTTTTTCCATCGCCTTTTCCTGTAAGAAGCGACGACGAAGTTCCTCTGCAAGGTGAGCCATGAGCACTCTTCTTTTCTCAGCGGACCCCGTGCATGCCTTGTACAGTACGTGTGCGTTCATCGCTGCTAGGTCAAGGATGTTGTACAACACAGCAACCGGCCACCTGCGTGTTCCTGTGCGCACTGAACAAGCACGCGCCGTCTGGTCCATGATGTCAACGCCACGCTGGGGAAAAAAGAAAGACAAATATATGTGACATTTTGAAGAAATCATTTTATCACCAGAAGAGCACCAGAATACGTCGTCACACTAATATTTTTTTCATTAGCATACCTTCATGTGGTTGTAGTCTGTGACCGTGTTTGTTTTTTTTTTTTTTTATCTTGCCCAATCTCCACATCATGGTGCATTGTGCTGAGAATGCAGACAGACTTCATCTTTTTGGGCACATACACTGTCAGCATGGCACTGGGAGATCTAAACACCAGCGTGGAGAATTGTTCGTGTACTGAACTGACTTTAGCTGCAGGTGGAAGTTCCCGTCGCACTTTATTCATGGTGCCAAGCAGAGCTGTATTGCGGTGCAGCAGTCTATTAGCCAGCGAAAGTGACGTGAAGAAGTTGTCTGTTGTTACGGTTCTGCCTTTGTCCAGAAATGGCTCCATAAGCTTTATGACCACAGACTCGGAAAGTCTTTCTCCCGTGGGACGACTGGGATCTTTTCCTAAATAAGGAGTGGCATTGCACATGTACTTTGTCTCCAAATCTGCCGCAATCCAAAAAGGCAGAACCGTAACAACAGACAACTTCTTCACGTCACTTTTGCTGGCTAATAGACTGCTGCACCGCAATACAACTCTGCTTGGCACCATGAATAAAGTGCGACGGGAACTTCCACCTGCAGCTAAAGTCAGTTCAGTACACGAACAATTCTCCACGCTGGTGTTTAGATCTCCCAGTGCCATGCTGACAGTGTATGTGCCCAAAAAGATGAAGTCTGTCTGCATTCTCAGCACAATGCACCATGATGTGGAGATTGGGCAAGATAAAAAAAAAAAAAAACAAACACGGTCACAGACTACAACCACATGAAGGTATGCTAATGAAAAAAATATTAGTGTGACGAAGTATTCTGGTGCTCTTCTGGTGATAAAATGATTTCTTCAAAATGTCACATATATTTGTCTTTCTTTTTTCCCCAGCGTGGCGTTGACATCATGGACCAGAAGGCGCGTGCTTGTTCAGTGCGCACGGGAACACGCAGGTGGCCGGTTGCTGTGTTGTACAACATCCTTGACCTAGCAGCGATGAACGCACACGTACTGTATAAGGCATGCACGGGGTCCGCTGAGGAAAGAAGAGTGTTCATGGCTCACCGTGCAGAGGAACTTCGTCGTCGCTTCTTACAGGAAAAGGCGATGGAAAAAGAAAAGATGATACAGCGTCAACAAACTTCCGTTCTAAGACCTCAGCTTCCCCCAGGGAAGAAAGTACAGTGTCAGGTGCTCATTCACTGTAATAGGAACCATAGCACAGAGAAGTGTGTACACTGCAACAAGTACACATGTTGTAAATGTAGGAATGGCGGACCTTGGGTGTGTGGGAACTGTTAATATTTGAATGTGATGATTTTATATAGCACGGATCGGAAATCAGCAGTTCTTAACATTGCACCACGCAAGCTGTCGTATCAACCACCAACTGTAACTTGCTTTCTTTATTCTTCGGTTATAGTCTTGAATAAAAGTGCACTTTTATTTATGTGAAACCAGCTGTGTCAGATGGGGTTGTATGGATTGATTCTGAATGTGACTGCGAGAATGAAAAGTGAATTAAAAAAGAAAAAAAAAAAGCTAACCTTTACCAGTATCATAAGTTACACCGCCTGTTACAGACTGAAATCAAATTTATATTGTTATTCTAAAATTGTAAGAATAAGAGCAGTTAATTTCTCGAAGTGGAGCCTTGCGGAATCGAACTCGCCACCCTCTGATTCCCAGTCAGGCGCTGATACCATTACGCCACCGCGGCAGTTGCAGTAAGAAAGTCAATGTGGCATGCTAACGCGGCTTTTTTTTTTTTTTTTTTGAATGAAGGCGCACGTGTTCTTTTATTTGTACCTTTTGTGAAAGTGTTTCTTTGATATATGGACTTCAGGCTTCATACGTTATATAGTTTATGCCTACATTTTGTCATTTACTATTAGAATATGAAAAACGTTTCTGTTTTAAAAATGTGTTTGCACAGCCAACTATAGAAATGGAACACACATGAAATGCGTGTATTCCAAATAACGCTAGAATTATTTCCACTGTAAAACTCCACTTCAATCCCAGGTAATCCAATCAAGGCAAGGCTTGAGCTAGGAGAGAAGTTCATTCTAAGTCGGTGGGGGGATGGAATAGCTGGCTGCTAGTAGCTTTATCAGCACATTTAGATGACAAAGGACTCTGGCGGAGAGGTGCAAACGGATTTAAGACGCGATTTAAGGTGGGACGGATTTACGAGTTTTTTCGTAGGCTCTGGTAATTCTAGTGTTAATGAAAACATTTCAACAGCTTCTTCTAACCCATCTGAAGTCTGTTACTGCTACTGATCTTCACCCTCTTCAGTTTTCATATCAAGCAAATAGAGCTGAGGAAGACGCCATCAACATTCTCCATTGTTGCCTGCTTTGGTTCAGCAATGGCACACTCCAAAAATAAATGAGAGCTCGTTGAGAGGTCTGCTGATAAAATAATTGGCTATGCCCTTCCATCTGTGGCAGACCTGTAGACATCTTGTGTCACTAACCATGTCAAAAGGGTCACCACAGACTCATCTCTCCAGCTCATCACTTGTTCCAAAAGCCCCTTCAGGTCATTTCAAACTAAAACTAACAGACACCTCAATAGTTTCTTTCCTAGAGCCATTGCCCTCTCAAACCAGTAACTTAGCCTGACTTCTGTGTACAGTTATGTGTTCTATCATATACGTATGAAGGTGTGTGTGTTTACAGTGTATATATACGTACAGTGCATCCACAAAGTATTCACAGTGCATCACTTTTTCCACATTTTGTTATGTTACAGCCTTATTCCAAAATGGATTAAATTCATTTTTTTTCCTCAGAATTCTGCACACAACACCACATAATGACAACGTGAAAAATGTTTACTTGAGATTTTTGCAAATTTATTAAAAATAAAAAAATTGAGAAAGCACATGTACATAAGTATTCACAGCCTTTGCCATGAAGCTCAAAATTGAGCTCAGGTCCATCCTGTTTCCCCTGATCATCCTTGAGATGTTTCTGCAGCTTAATTGGAGTCCACCTGTGGTAAATTCAGTTGACTGGACCTGATTTGGAAAGGCACACACCTGTCTATAGAAGGTCCCACAGTTGACAGTTCATGTCAGAGCACAAACCAAGCATGAAGTCAAAGAAATTGTCTATAGACCTCCGAGACAGGATTGTCTCGAGGCACAAATCTGGGGAAGGTTACAGAAAAATTTCTGCTGCTTTGAAGGTCCCAATGAGCACAGTGGCCTCCATCATCCGTAAGTGGAAGAAGTTCGAAACCACCAGGACTCTTCCTAGAGCTGGCCGGCCATCTAAACTGAGCGATCGGGGGAGAAGGGCCTTAGTCAGGGAGGTGACCAAGAACCTGATGGTCACTCTGTCAGACCTCCAGAGGTCCTCTGTGGAGAGAGGAGAACCTTCCAGAAGGACAACCATCTCTGCAGCAATCCACCAATCAGACCTGTATGGTAGAGTGGCCAGACGGAAGCCACTCTTTAGTAAAAGGCACATGGCAGCCCGCCTGGAATTTGCCATAAGGCACCTGAGGAACTCTCAGACCATGAGAAAGAAAATTCTCTGGTCTGATTAGACAAAGATTGAACTCTTTGGTGTGAATGCCAGGCGTCACGTTTGGAGGAAACCTGGAACCATCCCTACAGTGAAGCATGGTGGTGGCAGCATCATGCTGTGGGGATGTTTTTCAGCGGCAGGAACTGGGAGACTAGTCAGGATAAAGGGAAAGATGACTGCAGCAATGTACAGAGACATCCTGGATGAAAACCTGCTCCAGAGCGCTCTTGACCTCAGACTGGGGTGACGGTTCATCTTTCAGCAGGACAACGACCCTAAGCACACAGCCAAGATATCAAAGAAGTGGCTTCAGGACAACTCTGTGAATGTCCTTGTGTGGCCCAGCCAGAGCCCAGACTTGAATCTGATTGAACATCTCTGGAGAGATCTTAAAATAGCTGTGCACCGACGCTTCCCATCCAACCTGATGGAGCTTGAGAGGTGCTGCAAAGAGGAATGGGCGAAACTCGCCAAGGATAGGTGTGCCAAGCTTGTGGCATCATATTCTAAAAGACTTGAGGCTGGAATTGCTGCCAAAGGTGCATCGACAAAGTATTGAGCAAAGGCTGTGAATACTTATGGACATGGGATTTCTCAGTTTTTTTATTTTTAATAAATTTGCAACAACCTCAAGTAAACTTTTTTCACGTTGTCATTATGGGGTGTCATGTGTAGAATTCTGAGGAAAAAAAATTAATCCATTTTGGAATAAGGCTGTAACATAACAAAATGTGGAAAAAGTGATGCGCTGGGAATACTTTCCGGATGCACTGTATGCATGTGCACGTGCATATACGCTACACACTCACGTTTTCATTTGCACATCATCATTTACACATCTCCTTTATAACTGTACTATTCTGTAACTTTGTTTGAACTTTTTCTTTTTAACTTATGCTATTTACATTCACTGGCCACTTTATTAGGGTTCAACTGCTTATTAAACCAAATACTGTATCTAATCAGCCAATCACATGGCAGCAACTCAATGCATTTCAGCCTGTAGATATTATCAAAACGACCTGCTGAAGTGTAAACTGAGCATCAGAATGATGAAGAAAGGTGACTGAAGTGACTTTGAACATGGCCTGGTTGTTGGTGTCACATTCGCTGGTCTGAGTATTTCAGAAACTGCTGATCTACTGGGATTTTCATGCACAACCATTTGTAGGGTTTACAGAGAATGGTCCGAGAAGGGGAAAATATTCAGTGAGCAGCAATTCTCTGGGCAAAAATGTCTTACTGATGCCAGTGGTCATAGGAGAATGGCCAGACTGATTTGAGCTGAAAGAAAGGCAACAGGAATCTCAAATAAGCTCTTGTTACAACCGAGGTATGCAGAAGATCATCTGTGAACACACAACATGTCAAACCTTGAAGCAGATGGGCTACAGCTGCAGGAGACAACACTGGGTGACACTTCTGTCTGCTTAGAACAGGCAACTTGGGCTACAATTCACACTGGCTCAACAAAATTGAACAATAGCAAATTGAAGATTGGAAAAACATTGCCTTATCTGATGAGTCTCGATTTCTGCTGTGACATTTGGATGGTAGGATCAGAATTTGGCATCAACAACATGAAAGCAGGGATCCATCCTGCCTTGTATCAATGGTTCAGACTACTGCTGGTGGTGGTGTGATGGTGTGGAGGATATTATCTTGGCACACCTTGGGCCCCTTAGTACCAACTGAGCATTGTTTAAATGCCACAGCCTACCTGAGTATTGTTGTTGACCATGTCCATCCCTTTATGACCGCAGTGTATCCATCTACCGATGGCTCCTTCCAGCAGGATAGTGGGCCATGTCACAAAGCTCAGATCATCTCAAACTGGTTTCTTGAACATGACAAGGAGTTCACTGGACTCAAATGGCCTCCTCAGTCACCAGAACTCAATCCAGTAGAGAACCTCTGGATATGTTAGAATGGGAGATTTGCATCTTGGATGTGCACTTGACAAATTCACAGCAACTGCGTGATGCTATCATGTCAATATGGACCACAATCCCTGAGGAATGTTCCCCAGTACCCTGTTGAATCTACACCATGAAGTATTACAGCAGTTCTGAAGACAAAAGGGGGTCTAAGTCAGTACTATCAAGATGTACCTAATAAAGTGGCCGGTTAGTGTATGTCATTTATATGTGACGTTGTGTTCTGTATTAAACAGCTCCAAGTCCATCAAGTCAAATTCCTGTACATTAAGTACTTTCGAAGAAAAGTGATTCTGATTCTGAAATCTTAAATTGGACATTGTCAGAGAATATATCATTTATGAATTACAAAATAAATCTAACTATCTTATCCTTCAGCTCAAATGGATGTAAATATTAGCCTGATCGATTTGCACTGATTACTGCCTAGCTGTGCTGGTTCTAGTATTATATCCCATTACACAGTAATTTACAGTATGTTCATATATTGCAATAGTAATATTATAAGTCTACTGCTGTGTGTGGTTGCAGATTATCAAGAAACAACATGTGAAAATGATCAAGTGCCGGTGACCCGCTACTACTGTCAATAGACTTGGATTCATTTGTTGCTGCTTCATTAACAAATTGTGAAGCATGATCGAATTAAATGGATTAAATTTAGTGGTTGTGTTAAAAAATTAATCACAGAAATTTTTGATGGGTTATTTGCACATGTTAATGGTAATTAATCAGCAGCTCTAATATTGTTATTTATTTATCATTTATATATCACATCTTTTATCATTATAATAGTACCAGTACTGCGGTGGGTTGGCACCCTGCCCGGGAATGGTTCCTGCCTTGTGCCCTGTGTTGGCTGGGATTGGCTCCAGCAGACCCCGTGACCCTGTGTTCGGATTCAGCGATTTGGAAAATGGATGGATAGTACCAGTAATGGCGGACAGCATGATAATGTGCTGTGAATCCACTTGACTTGCGCATTCCTAGTTTTCATTCTCTTTCTTTGTACATTTATCATTTGTTTGTTCAGAGGTTGATGTGTTTGCTCCTTCCTGAGCAGATCTTCTTTTCTACACCTTAGCGGCCCGCTTCTTTTCTTCTTCCATCGGCATCTTTTTATGTTAAAACTGATTAAGTCCATTTTTCTTAGAATGTTTTCTTCATTTTTCACTTAAGCTGGCACTTATGTGTTCAATCTGCCTCAAGAATGATTTAAGATATGCAAGAGTTGATTCTACAATAAAAAATAATTAAAATAAAAAGAGTAATAAATTTCATCACCCAGAAACCGGACAGTATAAGTCACGTGGTCTATGTGTACCAAATTTCAGGTCAATACATCAAACAGTTTGCGAACTACAGGCGATTTAAAATCCTGGACAGACAAACGGACAGCCAAGGTATTGTATTATATAAGAGGATGAGTTGTGTTGCTGATATCTAATAATGATTTTTATCGATATTTTTCAAAAGTAGTTTAATATTATGCATTGTAATGGACAGTACACATGGACTGGCATTCCTGCTGAGATTGGATGCAGTCCATTGCTTGGTTAGGAGGTCGGGGTAAGAGAAAGCAGGAAGAAAGGAAGAATGTCCCCTGCCTTAGCCAGACAACTGGATATGCTGGCATCCCTGCTGGGGCAGGTTCAAGTTCCTTACCTGACCTGGAGGCGAACAAAATGGCAGAAGTGGAGGGCAAACCTTCTCAGACTATCTACTCCTCTGATATTTGCTACCCTGATATGGCAGCATCGATGGGTTAGGATTCCCACACATCTGGGTATTCTGGGAGCTGTAGTCAAATTGGGCAGCCCTGTTGGAATCTATGGGGGTTGCCATGGGATGCTGCAGGAATTCAAGAACCTTACTTTGTGGGGCATCTGTTTCGTGCTCCCACACTAGACAGGCCAGACAGTCATAGGGAGGAGTGGGAGGAGTGGGGGAACAGAGAAAAGAAGGGTATTAGTTTGTGCAATTGTGTAGAAAGTGTCCGCGTAAGTATAATTATTGTAATAAACCTTGCTTATGAACCCAGGACTTGTGTCTGTGAGCTTATGTTTTGATTTTGGGTGCTGTTACAACCCTTGTTTCTCATAGTGTATTACTGCTATTGCCCCTTATCTTCTTTAATGTACAGTCTTGGAGCTGAGTAACTAAGCATTTCACTCCACATGGTACTGTGTGCAAAATTAGCTCGTGACAAATAAAATTTGCTTTGCTTTGAACTAATCTGAGGAAAAAGAATGTGGCAAATTACTTTACTTTTTATCAACCTTTCCATTAACACAGGAGACGGTCAGTTCCATGTTTGGCTTTGGCTCTGATATCGTTGTCTCCCATGCACCAACACCACCAACATTTATTTATATAGCACATTTTCATACAAAAAGTAGCTCAAAGTGCTTTACATAATGAAGAGAAGAAAAATAAAAGACAAAATAAGAAATTAAAATAAGGCAACATTAATTAACATAGAAAGGAGTAAGGTCCGATGGCCAGGGTGGACAGAAAAAAAAAAAAAAAAACTCCAGAAGGCTGGAGAAAAAAAATAAAATCTGTAGGGGTTCCAGGCCACGAGACCGCCCAGTCCCCTTTGGGCATTCTACCTAACATAAATGAAATAGTCCTCTTTGTAGTTCACTGTGTGCACTGCACACAGGCCCAGTGGCACAGGCCCAGTGGCACAGGCTCCGTCACGTACGGTGTGATTCAAGTTCTACCTGAATACTCTCAAGTCCCATTAATGTGGACAGAGCTGTCTGGAAGGTGTGAAGGAGCTGCCCGATGACAAAACCAGCAGCCCTGGGCCGGGTGCCGCCACATATGCAGTACAAAACTGTGCTGGCTAAGAGTCACTAAGCCACTAAGAGCCACTAAGCATGTTTTTGAACTGGGACAGTTCAGCATAACAGGAGCTGAGCCAAAGTCTGAGAGCTGCCAGAAAGATCCCTAAGGGCAGTGCTGGTTGAAGTGGCGACATGTCCGCAGGTCTTATTTCGGTTACAGCTTTATTTGTGCATGTACGACACAATCAATAAAAAGGGCATGGGCATAAATAATTGAGCCCTTCACTTGTGGTGTCAATTGTGTCCCCTTGTCCTGTCATACTTCTTCCCAAACAGTCCCTAGACTGATGTAAGTACAGTAATCCCTCGCTATATCGCGCTTCGCCTTTCGCGGCTTCACTCTATCTCGGATTTTATATGTAAGCATATTTAAATATATATCGCAGATTTTTCGCTGCTTCGTGGGTTTCTGCGGACAATGGGTCTTTTAATTTCTGGTACATGCTTCCTCAGTTGGTTTGCCCAGTTGATTTCATACAAGGGACGCTATTGGCAGATGGCTGAGAAGCTACCCGGCTTACTTTCTCTCTCTCTCTCTCTCTTGCTCTGACGTAGGGGGATTGAGCAGGGGGGCTGTTCGCACACCTAGACGATATGGATGCTCGTCTAAAAATGCTGAAAGATTATCTTCACGTTGCTACCTTCTGTGTGCAGCTGCTTCATGAAGGACATGCTGCGCGGTGCTTCGCATACTTAAAAGCTCAAAGGGGACGTATTGATTTTTGACTTTGTTTTTCTCTGTCTCTCTATCTCTCTCTCTCTCTCTCTGCTCCTGACGGAGGGGGTGTGAGCTGCCACCTTCAACAGCTTTGTACCGGCGGTGCTTCGCATACTTAAAAGCCAAACAGCCCTATTGATTTTTTTTTTTGACTGCTTGCTTTGTTCTCTGTCTCTCCTGATGCGCACTCCTTTGAAGAGGAAGATATGTTTGCATTCTTTTAATTGTGAGACTGAACTGTCATCTCTGTCTTGTCATGGAGCACAGTTTAAACTTTTGAAAAAGAGACAAATGTTTGTTTGCAGTGTTTGAATAACGTTCCTGTCTCTCTACAACCTCCTGTGTTTCTGCGCAAATCTGTGACCCAAGCATGACAATATAAAAATGACCATATAAACATATGGTTTCTACTTCGCGGATTTTCTTATTTCGCGGGTGGCTCTGGAACGCAACGCCCGCGATGGAGGAGGGATTACTGTATCTGATAATAAGTGAATAACAGGAAATGTAAATTATTGGTAATTAGTCACAGAAGTATTTGTCTACTAACAGGGTCAGATTAATGTACAGGTTTAGCTGGACTTTAGTCCAGAGGCCTAAGAAACTGGGGGCACAAGACTATGACTTTTTAAAAGTTTTGTGATGTATTTCTGAGTTATTAAAATAAAACCATCATAGCAATTTAAATGAGGTGTAGAACTTGTATTGTTCTCAAAGTGAGGTACACAAGAGAAATTCTGGGGACATCTGAAGTGTCTCAATCTACTCTATAGAAACGTACGTAGCAGTGGGGTGAGCAGCATGCAGCACTTCAGTTGCACCTCATCACTTGAACAGTTTTGATCTGCCAGTTTGTAACTGACCTTACACTCTTACCTCCAAAACAACGTCATGCGAATGGATAATTTCCTCTCAGTATATCAAATCAAATCAAATTAAATCTGGGTTCACTTCCCGGGTCCTCCCTGCGTGGAGTTTGTATGTTCTCCCCGTGTTTGTGTGGGATTTCTCCGGGTACTCCGGTTTCCTCCTGTAGTCCAAAGACATGCAGGTTAGGTGCATTGGCGATCCTAAATTGTCCCTAGTGTGTGCTGGGTGTGTGGATGTGTGTGCCCTGCAGTGGGCTGGTGCCCTGCCTGGGGTTTGTTTCTTGCCTTGCGCCCTGTGCTGGCTGGGATTGGCTCAAGTAGTCCCTCGTGACCCTGTAGTTAGGATATAGCGGGTTGGACAATGACTGACTTACTGATAGACAAATTGCAGTGCTATGTTCATTTTATACATTTTTTTTCTTGAAAATTGCACCCTTGTTCATTTTTGTGAGAATCCTTTTATATGTACTCAGTAATCATCTTCAAGTGACACATTCTGGTTCACACAGTTGTTAAAAGAAATAAATTTTAATGGAGGATTACTAGTTATGACCTTCATGCTTCAATTGGCCAAATGAGAGACAAAAAGAACGTCTGGTCTAGCTGGCCACTTTCCTAGAATTTGATTTGTGGTGTTTATTTGACCTCAATGGTGAGCTGTCGCGTTCTTCCTCTTTCTGAGTGTCTAATTGTGTTGCAGTGTGAAGCTTACACAATGGTGTGTCTTCTCTTTTGTTTAGGAGTGAGCTCGACAGTTTCTGTGTTTCGGTTTCCTTTGTAATATTACTGTCACTTGTTTGATCTTTATCATACTGTTACATTATTTTTCTTCCACTTTTGAGTTTTTTTTGCCAAACAAAGTGTATTGCAGGGGGCACTGAGATGTCATAGCCCAGGGGCACTCAACTGGGTTTATCCGGTAGTTGACTTTATGACATAACTGTTTGTAGGATGCAGCCATTAATATCTGGTTGGTTCAGCTCAGCAGCTAATACAGATGTTGGGTGAAGCTCCTCAGGTAACCACTGTTACCACTGTGAGTTCTCATTCTGCCCCCCTACATTTGCACCTTACCACGTGTGAGTCAGCTGCACATTTGAACACCTCGCTACTCCAGTGAGTGTTCAGTTGTTTGTTTGTTAGCTCCGACAGAACAAAGGGGCCATTTAAACATCTGACCACCACACACCCACGGAGAGCCTAGTCCTGCAATGGTGGGGTGCTATTCATTTATTTATGGGTACTATTTGTGTGTGTGTGCATGTGTGTGTGTGTGTGTGTGTGTGTGTGTGTGTGTGACAGAGGCCCCTTATGGTTAATTGTTGGATTTTTCAAGAGCTTCAAGTGCTTTAAACACAAAACAGGAGAAACCAAAAAGTTTCACATTTCTATGTAAGTAAAATGCTTAATGAGACAAAAGGAGAATTTAAAAAAAGACAAAGATATTAAATAAGTGAGTTAAGTTTGTTAAATGAACAGATGATTGTACATTTCTAATGATTGCTTTATTTTCTTTTTTAACATTATTAATATGTTAAACGTTTAAAATGTAAATAGTCGTGTGCTCTCTCACTCAAACTTTGAGTGGGTTTATTGCGTTTTTTTCTTAATTAGATAACTTAGCCGTACATTCAGAATGGGCTGTTTAAAATAAGAAACCTAATATTAAATTTAGGGACCTTTTTAAAGACATGTCCTTTAGTGTAAATAGTAAAGAAAGTGTTATCACGAACATTATCTAATGTGCCATTACAGGTTCAGTAACATCATGTGCCTTACAGCAGGTTCAGAAACTATTCAGAGCCCTTTATCTCATTTTGCTGTGTTGCATCCTTCTGCTCAAATCATTGAAATTCTTTTCCTCTCATCTACAACACTCAATTAGAGATGTTTGCAAATGTATTAAACTTTAAAAGAAAACCTGAAATATCCCATTGACACAAGTACCAGACCCTTACCTCAGTACTTTGCTGAGTCCCTTTTTGGCAGTGATGACAGCCTGGAGTCTTCTTCGGTCTGATGTGACAAGTCTTACACATCTGGATTTGGGGATTGTCTGCCATTCTTCTCTGCAGATCCTGTCAAGTTCTGTCAGGTTGGATGGAGACCCTTGCTAGACGGCTACTTTCAGGTCATTCAGTTTAATTGGGTTCAAATCCCGGCTCTGGCTGAGCTACTCAAGGACATTCACAGAGTTGTCCCTAAGCCAATCTTGTGTTGTCTTTGCTTTGTCCTGTTGGAAGGTGAACCTTCATTCAAGTCTGTGGTCCCAAGCACTAGAGAGCAGGTTTTTATACAGGATATCTCAGTACTTTGCTCTGTTCAGAATTACCTCATCCCTGCCTGGTATCCCACTCTCTGATGCTACCACCAACATGCTTCACCATTTGAATGGTGTTGCACTGGTGATTAGCAGAGCCTGGTGTCCTCCAGACATGACGGCAGTCTTGGTTTTATCCGACCAGAGTATCTTGTTTCTCAGTGTCTAAAAGTCCTTTATGCGCCTCTTTGCAAACTCAGTGCAGACTTCCATGTCTCTTTTACTGTGGGGAGGATTCTGCCATAAAGTGTAGATCAGTGGAACAATGTAGTGATGGTTGTCCTTCTGGAATTTTCTCCCATCTCCGCACGGGTTCTCCAGATCTCAGCCAGAGTGACCACTGGTTGTTTGTCATGTCTCTTTTCATGGCTCTTCTCCCACAATTACTGTTTAGCTTGGCACTTTTTGTCTGTTAAGCTTTCCTTAGTTATCTTGTCTTTTGTCTAATTGCTTGAAGTAGGGTGACCTTGTGCAAGTATGCAGGACCTCCAGGTAACCCCTGACCTTTGAATGAAGCATCAGGTGTCTCTCTATGTAACCTAAGACAGGATGATCAAACGTCCAATATATAGACATATTTATATTAAGAGGACATGTTATCAGTTATATGCTAAACATTCTCTTCAACTGTCTCTGAGCTCTGCTTCGACCCCTTGGCATGGGATTTGCTCAACTGTGGGACTTCCTAATCATGTGCAGTCAGTTGCATTGACCACAGGTGGTTTCCAAACAAGGTGCTGAAACATCTCAGTGGTGTTCAACAGAATGAAATGTACCTGAGACAGATTTCAAGCATCAAGGCAAAGGTCTGAATATTTGTTTCAATGGGATATTTCCATTTTTGAATAATAATTTTTTGAATAATTTGCGCATTCCCTAAAATCCTGTTTTCGCTTTGTCATTCTGGATTATTGAGTGTTGAGAGAAGAAATTAATTTAAATGAATTTAGCACAAAACTGCAACACAACAAAATGTGAGAAAAGTGAAGAAGGCTGAAGACATTCAAATTGCACTGTAAGTATTATTATTATTTGTTCATTTTGGGTTTACTTATTTCACTTTGTCATTTTGTTTCTGAGTATTTTTGTGATTGCTCTTATTATTAATGGCACCTGGTTATTAAACTTGTGACCAGACATCAACGTGACATGTGACATCACCATCCTCATGTTATTTAAGATGGTTGTGCACTGCACATGGCGTTTAGTTTTTAGATAATCTGCAGTATTTCCATCTACAGAAGAGCATTTGGATCATTTGGTTAGTAAAGGGCCTCGGTTACCTTTGATTTTTTTTTCATTATAATTTTGGTTTTGTTTGCTGTTTCTTTAGGATGTTTTTGGCTCACAACCCTGCTACTTTATTTGACTTCTCAGACTCTTTCTCTCCCAGTTTGGATTGGCCATTTTTCATTTTTTAGCTATGATATAAAGCTTAGATCCATGCTGTGAGTGAGTGACCCTGACTTGAAGGGAGGATTTGATGAGCTCAAACTGGAGCCAAACACTCTGACACAATCACAGTCTCGTCACCACACTGCAGATTTAATGAGCATCCATGGTGTTAACATTCAGAGTGTACTTAGCTCTTCTGCTCATGAAACCCTTCCTGATCTTTATTTGATTACATCTGATTTGCCTTCTCTCTTGACAATAAATGCTAAATTCCAGTATTTGACGATTTATTGACATCATGAAATCCTCAAACCTGAGCTTGGCAAAAGATGCTGCAAATGAGCTGCCAGTCAATTATTAGTCACATGTGAAAGAGACACCAGATAAAGCTGCTCTCATCAAGCCAGAGGTAATTAAAGTGAAGAAATGAGCACACACGCCATCTTAAATAGAGAAAGCCAAAAATGGAGATCAAGAAAGACATGTCATGCACTGGCAGTATTAAAAGGCCCAATTTGATTAGTTTTACAGACTAAGAGATGAAAACAATAACAAGTCTAAGGTTTTATTCAGAAATACATCTAACAACACATTTTTTTGGTATTTGGTACACTGAATTAATCCCTGAGGGGAAATTGACTTTTCATGTGACCTTAGGAGGTCAAAGTGCAGGGTCAGCCATTGCACATTGGCCCTGGAGCAATTTTCAGGTTAAGGGCCCAACAGAGTAGGATCTCTTCTGCAATAATGGGATTTGAACCTTCAACCTTCCAGATCTCAGCACAGATCCTTTAGCCTGAGAGCCACCACTTCACCTTATCAGATATCTGACGTGACTGACGAAATCCCAGTTAAGATTAGCAGCAAAAATGTCATGGGTGTATTTGTCTTTATTGTACTGTATGTAAAATAAGACTGCAGACTGAGATATCAGTTTTCCAAGCCATTATGACTAAGAACATCCCAGTTAGTCAAATCTCATCAACAGTGCAGGGTATTATCGTCATAACTGAACATGTACTTTGATGACATTTTTTTCACATTTTCTCAAATATTCTCCAGATGCATTCAAATTTTCCTCCTCGTTTCCTCAATTTCCTTACAGGTGTTCAGTTTTTATACTGAATTAGAATTTCTGCTCTTTGTGTTTCAATGTAAAGTATTACATATTAATGAAGGTTTCACAATAAAACAAAATCAGATGATAGCAGCACTAAAGTCAATGAGAGGATAAGTCTCTGACCTCTGAGTACTCACCGTAGACCCCCACTTTGGACTGATAGGCCGGTTTGGTTGTGTTACTTCTCATCAGACAGGAGAACACATTGAACTCCCACTTGATGGGGATGACACTGCTGACCCTGAGGAGACCCTCATCATCCCGTTGTACTGTTATGGTGGACGCTGACGTCACATCTACACCACTCATGTCTCTCCAGGTGACTTCAGGTTGAGAGCTCCACTTCTCAGAGCTGCACTCCAGTCTAGTCTGCTGGTCCTCTGCAGTGCTGATGGAAATGGAGGGCTGAGTGCCCACAACTGTGAAGAGAAAAGAATGGAAAAGTAATGAGGGGCATACAGAAAAAAAGAGATTGGCCTGTTGTGAGAAATAAAACCAATTTCTTAGGGGTTTCACTGGAAGGATCCCTTTATTTTTTTAATCAACTGACATATATTAATTTCTTTTTTGTTCACAATTAAAACATGCAACAGGAGGACTCCTCCTATATTGGTGGGGAAGGAGTGGTCTCTGGTCAAAGGTCACATTTTGGGATGATGCCGATGCTTAGTTACATTAGCCACACCCACAGATCTAACCAATCCTCAGCCACTGAGGCATGTCAGGCTACATTGGGCCTAAATGTACTTGACGGTGATCTCTAGCCTACTCCTGTACCTTCAGGGTTATAAATATCACAAAAGGGCAACACCACGAAATCCTGACGTCCTGTGCCTATGGCTGAACTGTCTGTCCTGGTCTCTGTGGCATAACGTTGCTTTGTGCTCTTCTCTTCTTGTTTTATTTAGTGTTGCTGTTTTGGGGGTTTCTGCAGCAGCTTTTATTTAAAATCAGTCAGAATGACGCCGAAGCTCCTTGTGGTGTTTATCACTGATGCTCATGTTTTTCGGTATTTCCTGTGCTTTTCTCAGTTTATGTATCTGGCACTGGACAGTAATTTTATTTTTGGTTTGTGAAGTGCTTTATGATGGTGAAAACCGTTACTAGTGCTATGCAAAATAAAGATGGATTGATTGATTGATTGAAAACACAATGTCAAACTGTTATGGTTTTCTTTTGTAAATAATTCGGCCTTAGAGACAGTAAAATGACCTGAGATCGAAAAGCTGATGCTATATGCTGATTTAAAACTACCTTTAGTGTAAGCTGAGAGATGGGAGCAGAGTTGGGTTTAGGAGCAGAAACAGAAAATCAGTGGTTTGGGACATTTGACAAGAACCAGATGGTCACTGGACATTTTAACTGTTACATGAACATAAATAGATAAGTTGATCAAAGTGTCTGTGTCACCAAAATAAAAAATAAACACTACAGGGTCTCTGCATTTTAGGTCCACATTACTGAAGCATGTCACAGCCATCAGAGGGACGTCAAACTATGAAAAACAAAGAAAGGAAGTTCAAAATGACCTTCAACTTTCAGAGTGATGTTAGCCTCCTCATTCCATGGTACAGAATCAACAAAACATCTGTAGAGGCCTCTGTCAGAAGCACGGACATTCTGGAGTCTCAGAGATACGTTTCCACTTGCGAGTTCTTCTAGGAAGAGCGCAGTCCTTCCCTTATAGGATTGAATCTGGCGCTCAGGTCTGATTTGGAGATTGTGGTATAAAAGTACTGGAGAGTCAAAGTCGTCTCGAAACCACCTGACCTCAAACCCCTGAGCATTGATAGCTGGTGAGAGTGAGGCTGGTAGGGTGACATCTTCACCAACTAAAGCACGAAGAGTTGAGGAAGGTGAAACAACTTGAAACCTCTCTGAACCAAAAAACAAAATGGCTGTAGTGAGCATCAAGACTTGTCAATGAAAGAGAGTCACCTTAGTATGAAGAAGACTAAATGCTGTTCAATGTTTACTTCATTTTCCTAAAACATGTGAGGTTTGTTTCTTTTTCTTGCACAGCTGTCACCTCTGAAATTGAGTCTCCACATTAAATTGTCTGATTCTTAAATTAAATAAAACAAACTTGTCTGTTCTGTTCTCTAGACTGAGGTCTGTTTATAGAAGATTTACAAGAGAAACATCAAATAAGAATGAGGTACAACAGAAGTCTGCTGTGATACCAACAGAAATCAGTCCTATATTGAAAAATTGGACTGGACTGCCAATACTGTTGCTCTGTGTAAGAATGGACAGAGCCGACTATACTTCCTTAGAAGACTGGCGTCCTTCAACATCTGTAATAAGATGCTGCTGATGTTCTATCAGACGGTTGTGGCGAGCGCCATCTTCTACGCGGTGGTGTGCTGGGAAGGCAGCATAAAGAAGAGGGACGCCTCATGCCTGGACAAACTGGTGAGGAAGGCAGGCTCTATTGTAGGCACAGAGCTGGACAGTTTGACATCTATGGCAGAGCGACGGGCGCTGAGCAGACTCCTGTCAATCATGGAGAATCCACTGCATCCACTGAACAGTGTCATCTCCAGACAGAGGAGCAGCTTCAGTGACCGACTGCTGAGACCGTCCTGCTCCACTGACAGACTGAGAAGATTGTTCCTCCATCACACTATGCGACTCTTCAATTGCACCCATGGGGGGGTAAACGTTAACATTATACAAAGTTATTGTCTGTTTTTTCCTGCATTATTATCAATATTTAATTTAATATTGTTTTTTGCATCAGTATGCTGCTGCTGGAGTATGGGAATTTCCCCTTGGGATTAATAAAGTATCTATCTATCTATCTATCTATCTATCTATCTATCTATCTATCTATCTATCTATCTATCTATCTATCTATCTGTCTGTCTGTCTGTCTGTCTGTCTGTCTGTCTGTCTGTCTGTCTGTCTGTCTGTCTGTCTGTCTGTCTATCTATCTATCTATCTATCTATCTATCTATCTATCTATCTATTTAAAGGCAGCCAGTCTTGGAATCATAAATCATATAAACACATACGTGTCCAGACGACGTGTGTCATGCGGAGTACAAAGAACACAAAGCAGCTCCATCCCTTCTGGGCCTTCATAACTGCAAAGGCAAGAAAATAAGAAATTATTACAGCAACCTCACAAATAAGGCTGGAAAACTCAGACAGGATGGCACCATCCTCTGGGAACATGATGCTACTCTTCCTGTCTGTTTATTTTTTTCTATGACAATGACAGTGGAATGTACAAGATTTCTCGGCCTACTGATGTAAGTCTCACCTTTCACAAAGCAGACACAGCATGAGTTGTTTACGGACTTTGAGACTGGACTGGCTTGTTGTTGCCCAGCAGAATTATGACAAGTCCTATGGTCAGGATGAGACTTCATTGACTTGTCCCTACTGCTTAATGAGACAACTCGATGTGGAAACACCACATTCCTTGTACTTCAGCTGGGTTTCTCCTTTCACTTACATGAATGTTGTGGACAAACACTGAAATGGTGAATCTCAATTCATGTAACATGTTAGAACAACAGCACAGGCCTTCATTCCAGAATTGGAGTCTCTATTTATTAGACACAAGTCTGTCCATCCTACCAGAGGATTTGTCACTGTTGCTTTTCTTTGATGTGTTCAGGTGAGGACCACACATAAAGTTAAGGTAGTGTGCCACTGTGATCTGTGCAGTTTATTCTGCACACACATTTATTTATTAAGCATAGGTCTTTACTGAAGCCACACACCAGCTGACAGAGTGAATCTGACAGGGAGATACGATAACACAAATGACAGATGACAACTGTACATTCCATTTGCTTCTCTCCAGCCTGGATATGCATGTATAAATGATTATGCCACATTGTAATTTGGGAGTGGAAGCCACATTTTAAAGCAAGTGAAATACATACATCTTTTTGTACCATATTTCTCTCGTCTGATTATTTCCACCAAGATACCCTCAGCTGAAAGAATTAGGGTTGAAAAGTTAGAAAAACATTTTCGACTACTTGATATCACAAAATGCTATACAGTTCTTGGAAATGCTAACTTGAGGAGACAATGCTAGTCATTAAGCCATTGGTGGACTTACTTGTTCAAAAGATGGAAATGGCATATATAGTAGATATATAGGGATCAGGGACTGCTTAAAGGCTATGGTGATGGTAACTTTTAGCTGCTGCAGGGGTTGTGTCCAAATACATTTTGTCTTCTGCCCTCTGTAGAATGAAAGATTGACAGCTTTGACACCAATGACATCACACTGCTAGTGTCTACCCACCGGGACCCACCTGTTCCTGCTGGAGGCACTGATAACTGCAAGATCCACCATCTTAGTTCGGTTCACTCGGCTTATGTTATTTTTCCAACCTTCAGTTACAGGGGGTCACCAGGGTGGTGCCCCAACTCTTTATCTTTGTCTGACTTATCTGTTACTCTCTCCCTCTATTTATTTCTATATATATATATATATATATATATATATATAGTATATATGTGTGTGTGTGTGTGTGTGTGTGTGTGTGTGCGTGTGTGTGTTTGAACCTCCAAAGCTAGCATCAGCCAACCAAGGACCCAAGGACCATCTAGTGAGGGCAACAGTGGCAGGTACAGGACAGTCCACTTGTGGTCACTTGGCTCTTTCTATAATAAAAAAGGAAGCCAAGAACGCCAGGGTCAGTTCATGTCAAGCAGGCTAACAAGAAGGTGCTCCACCATGTGAGGACTGCACATCCTGCATAAAATGAACTTTAAGATGGCATCACATAGAGGTCACACATTTTAGGGAAAGCCTTGCATGTGGACTTAACTTCAAAAGGACTATGATAAAAAAAAATCAAGAAGAGACTCTGAGGAGTGAGTTGTATGAAATTAAACATTTGTCTGGTTTGTGCCAATAAATTGTAAGCTGATTGTAGCAGTGGGCTCTTCTAACCACTCCTTCCAGCACACCAAAAGAAGAATGAGAAGCTTCTGCACTAATAATATTAAAAGAGGGACTCAGGACCTGATCACTTCTTTTTCCTTCATCTGACCCGACATACTAATTGACTCTACTCTTTGTCACACACGTATGCATGGGAGACAGTTTACACGCTTGAATAAAAGTGTTTCTCCACCAAACAGGGGGTTGGTGTTTCTCCTCTTTCCCACTGCAGCCCATTAGAAGAACCTGCCTCATAAAAATGTCACTTCCACCTCCGGTCCCTCAGAACCAGCGTCCCTATGACACCAAAAATACCGCAGGGCACACACACACATACCAAGCACACACTAGGGCCAATTTAGGATCGCCAATGCACCTAACCTGCATGTCTTTGGACTATGGGAGGAAACTCACGCAGACACACTGATGGTGTATAAAGCTTTAAATAATCTTTGCCCAGTCCTGTATTTTGGAATGCCTGTCTCCCTACAATCTAAGTTGTAACCTTAGATCTTCTAATAGTGGTCTGCTTACAATTCCAAGAGTTAACCTTAAAATAAGTGGTGAGGCGTCCTTTTGCTGTTATGCACCTAAAATCTGGAATACTTTACTAAAAGAGAAATTCCAGGCTAATACTATGGAACATTTTAAAAAACTGCTAGTAAAATCACTGTTTTAATATGGCTTTTTCGTAGCTACTTCTCAGTTGTATTCCTCAAAGACTACATGGGCATAGAATTATCATATTCTTCAGGGATCCACATCTGTACTAATCTCTACTATTCTCTGCTGCCTCTTCTGTGGTGTCGATCTGCACCACCCCACCTGATCAAGGTACCATAGAGCCCCCTAAAATGATGGAATAAAAGTGGGCGTCTCATCTGTCCAAGAGACCAACTTCATCAAATCCTATCATGTGAAGTACATTGTTAGGTAGAATGTCCAGTTAGGTCTTAGCATTCTTTTGGCTTTGGAAGTCATGCAGATTTTATTAGTTTTTTTCCAGCTAACTAGATTTTTTTTGTTTTTTCTGTCCTCGAAGCCATCTGACCTTATTTTTTCTTGTTGATTAATCAATCAATTTATTTATTTATTTATTTAATGCTACTGCCTTTATGAATTGGTTTTCATTTCTTGTAAAATTCTCCGGGTCTTCTTATAAAGCAGTTTGTGCTACATTGTTGTATGAAAATGTGCTATAGAAATAAATGTTGTTGCTGTTGTTGATGGCACTAAATACGGGCAGTTCAAGAGGAAAACCTGCTTCAGTCTGCCAGAGATTTGAGGCTGAGAAGAAGGTTCACCTTTCAGCAGGACAATGAATGACCCCTCAACATACTGCTACTCTGGAGTGCTTTGAAGGTGTACAATGAAGAATCTTGGAATGGCCTCATCAAAGTACAGACCACATTGCAATGGAGAACCTGTGGCAGTACATGAAGATGGCTGAACACCAACACAGCCCATCTAACTTGAAGGAGTTGAGCAGTTAGTTCTTGAAGAATGGGTGAAAATCCCTATTGGTAAGGTGTGCTAAGCTATTAGAAACATTCAACAAGAGACTTGCAGCCGGAATTGCAGCAGAAGGGAGTGTAAGGAGTATTGACTTTGGGGGTGAATGCCTACGCACACTCAGGATTTCTGTTTTTTGGTGATAATTATTGTTTGGCTAGACATAAAGGATAAAGACGGTAATGTACTAAGAAATGACGAAGGTGTGCTGAGCAGAGTACTTTGAGAGGCTGATTAATGAAGAGAATGAGAGAGAGAAGAGGTTGGATGATGTAGAGATAGTGAATCTGGAAATTTAACGGATTAGGAAGGGGGAAGTAAGGATAGCTATGAAGAGGATGAAAAATGGAAAGGCTGTTGGTCCAGATGACATACCTGTGGAAGTATGGAGGTGTTTAGGAGAGATGGCAGTGGAGTTTTTAACCAGATTGTTTAATGGAATCTTGGAAAGTGAGAGGAGGCCTGAGGAGTGAAGAAGAAGTGTACTGGTGTCGATATTTAAGAATAAGGGGGATTTGTAGGATTGTAGTATCTACATGGTGATAAAATTAATGAGCCACAGCATGAAGTTATGGGAAAGAGTAGCGGAAGCTAGGTTAAGAAGTGAGGTGATGATTAGTGAGCACCAGTATGGTTTCATGCCAAGAAAGAGCACCACAGATGCAATGTTTGCTCTGAGGATGTTGATGGAGAAGTAGAGAGAAGGTCAGAAGGAGTTGCATTGCATCTTTGTGGACCTGCAGAAAGCATATGACAGGGTGCCTTGAGAGGAGCTGTGGTATTGTATGAGGAAGTCAGGAGTGGCAGAGAAGTACGTAAGAGTTGTACAGGATATGTACGAGGAAAGTGTGACCGTGGTGAGGTCTGTGGCAGGAGTGATGGATGCATTCAACGTGGAGGTGGGATTACATCAGGGATCGGCTCTGAGCCCTTTTTTATTTGCAATGGTGATGGACAGGTTGACAGATGAGATTAGACAGGAGTCCCCGTGGATTGTGATGTTTGCTGATGACATTGTGATCTGTAGCGAGAGTAGGGAGCAGGTTGAGGAGACCCTGGTGAGGTGGAGATATGAGAGGAGAGGAATGAAGGTCAGTATGAACAAGACAGAATACATGTGTGTGAATGAGAGGGAGGTCAGTGGAATGGTGAGGATGAGGGGAGTAGAGTTGACGAAGGTGGATGAGTTTAAATACTTGGGATCAACAGTACAGAGTAATGGGGATTGTGGAAGAGAGGTGACAAAGAGAGTGCAGGCAGGGTGGAATGGGTGGAGAAGAGTGTCAGGAGTGATTTGTGACAGACGGATATCAGCAAGAGTGAAAGGGAAGGTCTACAGGACGGTAGTGAGACCAACTATGTTATATTTGTTGGAGATGGTGGCATTGACCAGAAAGCAGGAGACAGACCTGGAGGTGGCAGAGTTAAAGATGTTAAGATTTGCATTGGGTGTGATGAGGGTGGACAGGATTAGAAATGAGGACATTAGAGGGTCAGCTCAAGTTGGACGTTTTGGAGACAAAGTCAGAGAGGCGAAATTGTGTTGGTTTGGACATGTGCAGAGGAGAGATGCTGGGTATATTGGGAGAAGGATGTTACGGATGGAGCTGCCAGGCAAGAGGAAAAGAGGAAGGCCTAAGAGAAGATTTATGGATGTGCTGAGAGAGGACATGCAGGTGACGGGTGTAACAGAACAAGATGTAGAGGACAGAAAGATATGGAAGAAGATGATCCGCTGTGGCAACCCCTAATGGAAGCAGCCTAAAGAAGAAGAGGTGTTAATTATTGTTTGTGTCATAATGAAAAATATTTTGCACCTTCAAAGTGGTAGGCATGTTGTGTAAGTCAAATGGTGCTAACACCCCAAAAATCCATTTGAATTCCATGTTGTGATGTGACAAAACAGGACAAACATTGAATACTTTTGCAAGGCACTATATTAGTGGAAAGCTAGTGGAAATTTTAAGGAAATATAAGCCTTAACAAAAACATTATAGACAAGATGTTTTCCATTTTTTGGGTATGGTAATTTTTCTCTTCATTTGTGTGTGAATTAATTTTGCTGTGAATTTCACCAAATCTTTCAAACAAAAGATATTCAGGATAAAATGTTTGGTATATGTATCACACTCAATGTGCAAACCTTTCAATGAAGCTAAATCTGCAGAATTTTGGAAACTCTGGTCAAACACAGCTACATTTACTTTAACAGAAAATCTGACAAAGCCTTATCAGTTGCCATCTCTGTATTTAACAATACTATGTAGCTGGAACTAAAACTGCAACTAAAATAATGAAAAAAATGAAAAAGACGTCAGCCCAAGTTCAAAACAAATCAAACCCCAGCCTTGGGAAAGAGAGCTAGGCCAGCAGAGTAAAACTTAAAGCTGGTAAAAATAAGTAAATAGATAAATTAATAAATGAATAAAGATAAATGGAGTAAAGAATGGGAGAGAACCTGCTTCCTCAGACCTAAAAGGCTTTCATTAGGATCACTGAAAATATTCAGATAATGTGTGCAGACATTAAAGAAATAGCAGGCAGTCAATAAACCTGAAAGATAATGGAACTGTGAGAGTAAACACAGCTGTCATATCCTCATTTACAGGCCATAGAGGAAAAAGAAATATTTGTTCACTTTGTAAATAATTGTGGAAAAAAGTAAACCGTTTCACCTTTGTCCCCAGCTGATCTAGACCAACACCAGTTTGCCTATCGGTCAAACAGATCAACTGAGGACGCCATCCGTGTGGCTCTACATGCTGCCCTCTCGCTCTTGGAAAAGCCCAACTACTGTGTTAGGATGCTCTTCATTGACTACAGCTCTGCATTTAACACCATCATACCTAACCAGCTGATCTAAAAACTCTATGCACTAGGACTTGCTCCCTCCATATGCAACTGTGTTACTGGGTTTTCTCACCAACCGACCCCAGTCTATCAGGATGGGCAAACACACATCCTCCACTCTTACCCTGAGCACTGGTGTGCCACTAGGATGTGTACTAAGTCCCCTTCTCTATGCACTCTTCACCCATGACTGCTAACCCATCCACCAATCAAACATTATTGTTAAATTTGTGGATGATACGACTGTCATTGGGCTTGTAACAGACAACAATGAAGCTGCATATAGGGAAGAGGTTCAGATCTGACAACATGGTGCAACACCAACAACCTGGTCTTAAATACCAAAAACACCAAAGAAGTTATTCTGGACTTTAGGACCACTAAAAAGACCAATCACAGTCCGATAACAATCAATGCAGATGCTGTGGAGAGAGTTTCCAGCTTTAAGTTTCTAGGAGTCACCATCTCAGAGGACCTGTCCTGGGCTGAGAACAACTTGGCTATAATAGACAAAGCACAACAACGCCTCTATTTTCTCAGGATGCTAAGGAGAGCTGACCTGCCCCAGAAGCTGCTGGTTAATTTCTATAGATGCACTATAGAAAGCATCTTAACTAACTGCAAGCCCTGCAGCGGGTCATTAAAACAGCAGAGGCCATTACTGGGACTGAACTGCCATCACTTGAACTCTTGTATAAGACTCGCTGGCCAAAAACATTCTCAAGGACAAAACTCACCCTGGAAATTCTTGGTTTGAGCTCCTCCCGTCAGGCAGACACTTTAGGTCAATCAGTGGATGCACAAACAGACTAACAAAGAGCTTTTTCCCATCTGCCATAAACTTTCTGAACTCTGAATCTCCTCAGTCTGAGATCATTTTTAATTGAACATGTGCAATAAGCTATATTGGTAATGTGTAATATACTAATGTAATACAATATAGAATATGGAATGTACTATTCATTAACATGTGCAATAACAATTTATGCTGCTGTACTTTGAGCAATAATAATTTGCTCTGGTTTCTTGATCACTAACACTGTATACAACATATTTGGAATTATTTGATTTTTCTTTAAAGCACCTTGGCGCTGTCTCAAAAAGTAATTTCGTTGTGTTACACAATTACAATAAAATGCTTAAACTTGAAAGTGCTTCAACTTGTCCTCAGTAAATATGTTCTGTGGACTGCCACCATGTGGCGCTAAAGCACTGCAGAATGAGGCTTTCAGGTTGCTGCTGTCAGTCTGTCTGTCCTGCTGATACGCGTCTCTTTCTGATTTACGACATTATCAGTATATTCAATAACTCTGGGCATGGCCACTTGATACACATATAGTTCTGACCCTTTAGAGCTGCATTCTAAATCACAGTTGAGTGTCAAATCTGCAGTTCTTACCTGTCATGTTCATCTTTGTAAAACAGACAGAACTAGGACCACATGGCATGTGACTGTCATTAGCTTTGTAATTGTAGGCTCATCCCATGAACAGACACGTCAAGTGACTGCTGACCCCTCAATCTTGACAGCTCCCCTTTGTGAATACGGAGAAGCTCAGCAGTGCAGTGACGCCTCCATCAGTCTGACAGGCGTACAAGCTGAGTGCGAGTGTCTTATCTCTGTGTGGTTCCCATTTGCTGGGCTTTGCTCTAACATGTCGTCTGGTTTTCATCTTCTTTTGTGTGTTTTCTGTTGTTTTCATTATCAGCTCACTAACCTCAGTCCAGTTCAGAGGTCACTTTTTCACTTACCTGCTGCCACTTTTGTCCTCAGTTTTCTTCTGCCACTGCTTATATGTTCAGGGACTCATTGATGAGCAGATCTTTGTGTGACTGTCGATGTCCCTCAGTGGGTTCATCACACACATCCAGCTGTAGTAAAGTCACATCTTCACAGCTCAGGCCCTAAGAATGTGCTGCTCTGCTGGCTTTGTTTTCTCTTTCACTTTAACATGGCAGCCATCCAGAGGAACACACCTGAGTCTTAAAGAGACAGAAGATGACAGAAATAAACAAAAAGAAGAAACTCACGTAAATTAAATGTGAAACTTCTTGTTGTGGTGTGAAATTGTGCATATAAGTTGATAAATATGTTGTATGTCTTTATTTGTAACTTAGACAAAGCAATGTAATTTTAGTGTTACATTATTGATAATAATAGCAACGGTTTGATGGCCCCCTTCAGGACTGAGTCTTTGTAATTTTACGACAGGGTTGGGTGAAGTGCCTAAAACAAGTTTGGTAAATGATTCTCTGCAGGACTCTCTCAGTCAACCCCCACAGGAAAGCCAGGCTGCCTAGCTGGCAGGCATCACCTCAACAAATGGTTTGGGGGCAGATGTGAAGGTATTCTGTGCCCCTGTTGGTCTGAAGTATGACCGTTTGGAATTGGCTTGTACCAGAAACCTTTAAGTACCATGACACCATATTGGCTGTAGGGTGTGGACAGAAGTCTATAAATTTGTTTGCTTTACTCCTCCCCCTCTCTCTTTCTGACCAACTAATGAAAGACCATCTCATACCATGAACTGAAAAGAACAACACAATGAAGAGCACAGCTCAGCAGCCATATTGAGACAGGCATAAGGCCTGTCTGAAGAAAGCTAACCACAAATGATGACTTAACTAGAGACATTTTAAATAACTACAAGTCTGTGTGCCATCTAAAGCTACACATCAACATTTATCAGGTTGTATGATTGCCAATATTCAAATGTACTTTGCTTATTGCTATTATTTATGAATATTATCAATAATACATTGTTTAAATTGTAATTTAACTCCTGCTTGTCTTTTACTACACCTAATTTCCTGAGGTTATAGATATAGAAGGGAAGGTGAGGAGAAGTTATATGGTACAATACCTTATAAAGAGTGGTAAGTCTGTGAGATCTAAGGTATTCTGCAAAGGCTACATATTGATAATACAAAATGGGAACAGAGAGTAATAGAGAACTCTGCCAAGACAAAACGCTTCTGATGATTACAAGCAAACCTGTTATCTGCTGTGATGGAAGGCAGGGATGAACTGGCATCCCAGCTGGGATGAAAGTGTTGTGTTTTGGTTGTTGTTCCCTCTCCTGGTCAGAAAGCCTACATAAGGGAGGGACAGTAGGAACATCCCACTTGGCAAGTCCCCTTTTCGACACCTGCAGAGCTCCATAGGAGTTGTAGTTCTGATGGGCTGCCCTGTTGAGATTCCTTAGATGCAGACATTGATCATGTCTTACATATTTACAAGCTGAGTTACACAAATATTTTGTTACTTTTGTTCAGAATAAAAATAAAGTTATTGAACTGGTAAAAGAAGACTTATTTGAATAGTTAACGTCCTACAGAAGGACAGAAGGAAACACAAATGATAAATATGCAAATAACAGAAAAACAAAAAGCAAACGTGTACAAAGTAAAAAATGAACTCAAAGCCCTGTGCTTTGCAGGAGTTTTGTTCTGCATGTACTAACAAATGCTGAAAATGAGCAGAAATGACGATTCTATCCAACGTCTCTGATCCCTTCTCCTCTGACCTCATTGATTTGTGATGGTCAGTCTGGTAGGAGATGTCATCCTATGGTGGCATTAATGGCATGGCCTGCCCAGGCCTGCTTCTTCTTCTCCCTCCTCTCCCCATGCAGGTCCACTTGACCAAATGTCCTTCTTGAGGAAACAACTACAGCAAGTCACTTAATTCAATGGAAAACTTAGAGTTTAGGGAAGCAAATTCAAAACACTTTACTTCCAAATTTAAAAAGAAATGTCATTAAAATATATTAAATATCATATAATAATATAATAAATCACTGGATTTTAAAAATATTCTTGTCAATTGATTTAATTTAGTAAACAATTTTACCACACTCTCTACCAGCTGGGCTCTTCATCAGGCACATGTGCTGATAATCCATCTGATTGAGGAGAACATCATTGTGCTGCACACCATAATAACCTTAAACTTGAATTTCGCATTTTGGTGTTTTCTTTTCTATGATGTGATTCAGATAAACTAAACATGCTCCCAGTGGACAGTTACATTTTTAGGCAGAATCACCTAAAATTATCTGTTGATTAACATGTTCAGTGTTGGTCTTCTTAGTTTAGCAGATGCCTTTCTTAAAGACAAGCTAAGAGTTGATATAAGCTGTCAAGACCTGTGAGTGTTTAGCAGATAAATACAAAGCAGTAGAGTCGAGGCCACAGAGAAGAACACAGAAAGACACCAGAAGACGCTCAGAGGGTACTCACAACTGTAGTCAGAACAGGACAACATGACAAAAGGACAGCTGGGCAACAGATTATTGGGTCAGTACAGCAGAACCTGTGCACAGCTGTGGAAAACCAATGAAATTAGAGCAGGTCGGGGGTGTATGTGATTAGGGGGCTAAAGTTCCACATCATTAAACCTCATTATTATGGATCTTTGGTGGCATGGACATTTTTTATATAAAGACAGAGGACATTGAATTAGAACTACAAGAGAAACACCTCAGACTTTCAAACCTAACTACTACATTGAAAACAACAGTCACAAGTGCAGTCACAAGTGTTCATGACTGTGTTGTTTAGTTTGATTTTGACTAGGCAATGTTAGACACACAACTACAAAAGATCTTAGGCCACTCACTTGTCCTGTCTGTAGTAGACTTTGATTTAAGATGGCTCTGACAGATCTCCATCTGTTTTTGTCTTTACAGTTAAGCCTACATGCAGATGTCCTATGAGTCTCGTGTTCCTCTTGTCAGTCCCTGCTCATGTAAACTCCTTTGCCACCATCTTCAGGTTAATTAAGTTTCTCCCAATAATCTGCACAGCACATGTCATCCTTCTTCCACTATTGTTAACTCTTTCATCACAACACAGAACACAGCCAGGGCTGGATTATGGTCCCACAAGTCTCTCAATTGGCTAAAAACCTAGTAAGTGCCCCACCAAATTCCCACTGCTAGTAACAAAGCTGAATAGGAATATCAAAATTAAATGTAACCAATTGTATATCAGATGTTGTAGGTCAGTTTGGATAAAGGCATTAGTCAAATAAATATATGACTGTATGTCAGTTGGCCCACCCATTGGATTGACTGGATTCTCTGTCCTAATAAATCAATGAGGTCCTCATACATTGCCAATGACAAATAGGATATTGTGCCTCCTGCTTTTCCACCAGACCTTTTTAATATGTTCCACTAAGAATGGGTTAGATTGTGAGTTCAATTCTAGTATAGGATAAAAAAAGAGTTAAAATGAAGCTGCAAAGGAAAAAACAAACGGATAAGGCATGTAAGACTAATGAGTGCAAAGTGAATCGTAGAGCGTATGAGAACATGAGGGCAACCATTAAGAAGGATATCAGGGAGGCTAAAAGTCAGTTGGATAGGAATATAGCAGATAAGGGGAAAGACGACCCTAAGAGATTCTTTCAGTATTTTAGTAGTAAAAGAACAGTCAAGAAGGAGGTCAAGTGCATCAGGAATAGTAAAGGGGAATTAAAAGATACAGACAGTGAAATAGTGGATGCCCTAAACTTACATTTTTCTGAGGTGTTTACAAGTGAGCAAGTGGATAACCTCCAGAGGTAACAGGGACTACTAAGGAGGTACTAAGGGGTTTGGAAATTGTAGAGGGAGAAGTGCTGCTCAGATTAAATAAGATGAAATCAAACAAATCACCAGGACCAGATAATATTTACCCTCGAGTTCTTAAGGAGGTTAGAGAGTACAGATAGAAAGTCTTGACACATATTTTTAGGAAGTCACTGCAGACTGGAGAGATTCCAAAGGACTGGAAAATGGCAAATATCATCCCATTATATAAAAAGTGTGACAGGGCAGATCAGAGCAACTATAGGCCAGTAAGCTTAACATGCATCACAGGAAAATTAATGGAAGGAATTATCTATATATATATAATTCTTTTCACATTTGAAATGGAAATGACGTATGACCACGCGATATGGAAATTATGTATGAAACGGAAATTACGTATGACCACGCGATATGGAAATTACGTTGAGAACAAAGTGGACGCTGGGAGGCACGGAATGTTGGCCTGCTCTGCCGGGTCGAGAGCTTCACAGTTTCGGGCAGCGTCCTCTCTTCTCGCACTGTTTGTGACACTTCAAGTGCCCCGTCGGCTCCTGGGAGAGTGGAAATCTTTGCAAATGAGTGTAATAGATAGATAGATAGATAGATAGATAGATAGATAGATAGATAGATAGATAGATAGATAGATAGATAGATAGATAGATAGATAGATAGATAGATAGATAGATAGATAGATACTTTATTAATCCCAAAGGGAAATTCACATACTCCAGCAGCAGCATACTGATACAAAAAAACAATATTGAATTAAAAGTCTGACATCCGTGACAGATGGACGGGCGCTCAAAAGGCTCCTATTAATTACTGAGAATCCACTGCATCCACTAAACAATGTCATCTCCAGACAGAAGAGCAGCTTCAGCGACAGACTGCTGTCAATGTCCTGCTCCACTGACAGACTGAAGAGATCGTTCCTCCCCCACACTATACGACTTTTCAATTCCCCCCGGGGGGTAAACGTTAACATTATATAAAGTTATAATCGGCGCCATCAAAGCAGGACTCTGTTTGTAAATTGACCTGCACAACTACTTACTGTCCCTTAAGGTGAGTTCGGGTCACTGAAACCCCGCAACATTCAAGGTTGCTTTGGTAATCAATTATTTTGAGAAGATGGAGAGTTTACATCTAAGAAGATGTACAGACTTCTTCATGTAAAGTGTTGGACTTGGGAATTGTTTGGACCTTCTGCCCATTAAGCACGGAAGGGCAGCGTCCACATTTATTGGAATTTTTTCTCTTGAATAACAGGCACATAGTGCAAGGTTGTCTGGCGCTGTAATTCCTTCTTGTATTTGGCGCCCTCGCGCCGACAATTAACCTGTTCCATGTCATCCCTCCATAGGCACGCGATGACATGAACGTGTCAGCAAAAAGTGGCGTCTCCTGCCCTGCAAAAATATGATAAAAGTCGATCAGCTGGTGCGCACTTGCGCGCGCGTAACTGTGCCGGCCTTTGAGACAGTGACTGCGCTTCTGCCTTAAGTGAAAGTAAGCACTTTTAATTTTTTTCCTCTTTCCCCTGAGCTACAGCTAGTGATGGGCGGAGTGAAGCCTCACGAAGCATCAACACGTTTGACGCAATTGTGTCAGAAATCGTATCGAAGCTTCGAAGCATTTGACGCGCACCTCTCTAGGGACACCTCCTGGCCATTTTCATTAACGTTACACAAACTTATGATCCACTTCAGTGACGTCTGTTACAACTCTTATTGCTTTTACTTTTTCGCTGCTACAGACTGACAACGAAGAGAAGGGTTCGTCAGCAGCTTCTAGTGTCTGATGTCTAAAAAATATAAATATAACTAATGCCGACAGGCAGAATGCACTATACGATAGCAAGAGTTAAACAAAATAAGACACCTCATTCATGGATTCCCGGCTCTTTCAATTAGTATTTACTTTCGCACTGTATCATTATAATCGCTTCTGTTATTAGTATTATAATTAACCGTCATCTTTTCTTGAAATCACATTTAATAGCCTTAAATCTTTTCTTTGGTCTGACTTAATTAAAATGGAGTAGACAGAAAATAAAGGTTTATCCCTTGTGGTGCCCAGATGGGGGTGGTACCCAGCCGGGATGCCCAGGAGGTCCGGAGGAGGGCTTGTGCCTCCTCCAGACCACGAGGGGACGACCGCCCTGGTTGCTCTGGGGACCACGGGTACAGAGCTTGGAAGCTCTACCCTGTAGAGGCCCGTGGTCACCGCCAGGGGGCGCGCCAATGCCTTGGGGACCCTGGACCCCAGCGCTTCCGCCACACCCGGAAATGCTGGGGGGAAGAAAAGAGGGGACACCCGGAGTGCTTCCGGGGTGCGCAGCCGCCATTTCCGCTACACTGGGGAGTGCCGGTGGAAGATTGGCGGGGAGCACCTGGAGCACATCCGGGTGTGTATAAAAGGGGCCGCCTCCCTTCAGAGAGAAACAGGAGTCGGGTGGAAGTAGGATGACGTCGGAGGAGGACAAGGAGGCGGCATTGTGTTGTGTGGCCAGGACTTTGGGGACTGTGGGGTTTGTGAGCACTGTAAAAATGGAAAATAAACATATGTTGGGTGACATGAACGAGTCTGCCTGTCTGTGTCCGGGTCAACGTCCACACCCTGTACATTGCCATGATATAGGTAAGCATATTTGAGAAAGAAAAAGTGAAATCCTTAAATCACATATGTTATTATTCAATCAAGTATTGACATATTTCATTTATTAATCCATCCATCCATCCATTGTCTCCCGCTTATCCGAGGTCGGGTCGCGGGGGCAGCAGCTTGAGCAGAGATGCCCAGACTTTCCTCTCCCCGGCCACTTCTTCTAGCTCTTCCGGGAGAATCCCAAGGCGTTCCCAGGCCAGTCGAGAGACATAGTCCCTCCAGCGTGTCCTGGGTCTTCCCCGGGGCCTCCTCCCGGTTAGACGTGCCCGGAACACCTCACCAGGGAGGCGTCCAGGAGGCATCCTGATCAGATGCCCGAGCCACCTCATCTGACTCCTCTCGATGCGGAGGAGCAGCGGCTCTACTCTGAGCCCCTCCCGGATGACTGAGCTTCTCACCCTATCTTTAAGGGAAAGCCCAGACACCCTGCGGAGGAAACTCACTTCAGCCGCTTGTATTCGCAATCTCGTTCTTTCGGTCACTACCCATAGCTCATGACCATAGGTGAGGGTAGGAACATAGATCGACTAGTAAATTGAGAGCTTCGCCTTGCGGCTCAGCTCCTTTTTCACCACGACAGACCGATGCAGAGCCCGCATTACTGCGGATGCCGCACCGATCCGCCTGTCGATCTCACGCTCCATTCTTCCCTCACTCGTGAACAAGACCCCGAGATACTTGAACTCCTCCACTTGGGGCAGGATCTCGCTACCAACCCTGAGAGGGCACTCCACCCTTTTCCGGCTGAGGACCATGGTCTCGGATTTGGAGGTGCTGATTCTCATCCCAGCCGCTTCACACTCAGCTGCGAACCGATCCAGAGAGAGCTGAAGATCACGGCCTGATGAAGCAAACAGGACAACATCATCTGCAAAAAGCAGTGACCCAATCCTGAGCCCACCAAACCGGACCCCCTCAACGCCTTGGCTGCGCCTAGAAATTCTGTCCATAAAAGTTATGAACAGAATCGGTGACAAAGGGCAGCCCTGGCGGAGTCCAACTCTCACTGGAAACGGGTTCGACTTACTGCCGGCAATGCGGACCAAGCTCTGGCACCGATCGTACAGGCACACAATGCCTTTTCCAAGTCCACAAAACACATGTAGACTGGTTGGGCAAACTCCCATGCACCCTCCAAGTCCCTGCTAAGGGTATAGAGCTGGTCCACTGTTCCGCGACCAGGACGAAAACCACACTGTTCCTCCTGAATCCGAGGCTCGACTATCCGACAGACCCTCCTCTCCAGGACCCCTGAATAGACTTTTCCAGGGAGGCTGAGGAGTGTGATCCCTCTGTAGTTGGAACACACCCTCCGATCCCCCTTCTTAAAGAGGGGGACCACCACCCCGGTCTGCCAATCCAGAGGCACTGTCCCTGATGTCCATGCGATGTTGCAGAGGCGTGTCAGCCAAGACAGTCCTACAACATCCAGAGCCTTGAGGAACTCCGGGCGTATCTCATCCACCCCCGGGGCCCTGCCACCAAGGAGTTTTTTGACCACCTCGGTGACCTCAGTCCCAGAGATGGGGGAGCCCACCTCTGAATCCCCAGGCTCTGCTTCCTCATTGGAAGGCATGTTAATGGGATTGAGGAGGTCTTCGAAGTACTCTCCCCACCGACCCACAACGTCCCGAGTCGAGGTCAGCAGCGCACCATCCCCACCATATACAGTGTTGACACTGCACTGCTTCCCCTTCCTGAGACGCCGGATTGTGGACCAGAATCTCCTCGAAGCCGTCTGAAAGTCGTTCTCCATGGCCTCCCCAAACTCCTCCCACGCCCGAGTTTTTGCCTCAGCAACCACCAAAGCCACATTCCGCTTGGCCTGCCGGTACCTATCAGCTGCCTCCAGAGTCCCACAGGAGAAAAGGGTCCTGTAGGACTCCTTCTTCAGCTTGACGGCATCCTTCACCGCCAGTGTCCACCAACGGGTTCGGGGATTGCCGCCACGACAGGCACCGACCACCTTACGGCCACAGCATCCGGTCAGCTGCCTCAACAATAGAGGCACGGGACATGGCCCATGCGGACTCAATGTCCCTCACCTCCCTCGGGATGTGGTTGAAGTTCTGCCGGAGGTGGGAGTTGAAGCTACTTCTGACAGGGGGCTCTGCCAGACGTTCCCAGCAGACCCTCACAACACGTTTGGGCCTACCACGCCTGACCGGCATCCTCCCCCACCATCGAATTTATCATTTATTAATACTTTACAATATTTTTTGGAGCTCAAAAGTAACGAGTTCGCTATGAAGAAAAGACGCCGTCAGTGGCTCAATTAACTAGGGTGGTTGCTTTTCAAATTCTGAGCGTAGTGCTAGCCTGAGTTCGATCCGAATTAAAGACTCACAAAATTAATAATAATTAAAAAAATAATCTGGAGTGAAATCTTTATAACCAATTTGAACTAAATAATTTTGAGAGATACTGTGAAAGGATCGCATAAGAATTCTGTTTGGGAATCCTCCCCACTTAGATTCGCCATCAAAATGCGATGACTAACTGCGTAAGGCAGCTCACGTATTTACATTAATTCATCTTCTATTCATCGCCATTTGACGTCCATGATCCCCTCCATTGAATAAGGTGATAACAAACCCACTGTGGTAGATCAGGTTGAATTTGCTCTGCTGCACCAAACATTCAAAGGTGTCAATCCGGAGCACATCAGAGAGGCTGAGAGACACGGCGCAGATCAGTCACCGACACACCGCAGACACACACGGGACACTCCGAGGTGATTAAGCAACACCTGGCAAGGACAGGAGTTATTCTGAACAGTCAGCATGGGTTCAGAAGAGGGAGGTCGTGTTTTACTAACATGCTAGAATTCTTTGAGGAAGCAACAAAAGGATACGATCAAAGTGGAGCAGATGAGATTATTGATGTGGACTTTCAGAAATCATTTGATAAGGTGCCACATGAGAGGTTGGGCATCAAACTAAAAGAAGTGGGAGTTCTGGGTGATGTTTTAGATGGGTGCAGTGGGTGATGGTGCGAGGAACCTCATCAGAATTGGCCAATGTTAAGTGAGCCACCAGCAGGGGGCAGTGTAGGGGCCGCTGTTATTTTATATCAGACATTGTTCCTGAAATGCATCTGATGATTCCTGCGATAAGCTCTGGGTTCCCTGTGACATAACTCAGATTAAGCAGGTTTGGAAATGGATGGATGGATATTGTGTTCTTGATTATGCTTTGGTTTTCATTCTTTCTGCATTTTATTTATTTTATATTGTTTTGTCTAATTCTCTGTTGCTGAATTATGGTAATTACATATCAAATTGTCCATTTGTGGATGTGCCTTGTGCACTTAAAATTGAACCAGAAGGGTGGGGCCCATTGAGAGACCACCTCCAGTGCTTTATAAGCCAGGCAGGAGGGCATTTGGGCATTGAGTTTCTTCAGAAACACTTCTCTGTAAGTTCAGATTGGACTTTTCTAGCTTTTAATTCTGCTTTGATTAAGTGTGGTATTTCAAGCCCTGACACCGTGTGACCCTGAGCAAGTCACCACATCACCTGCCTGTGTAGTAAGTCACTTTGAATAGAGTATCATTTTTTGCCTTCTTGTTGTGTTCTTGTTCTTTTAAAATTGTTGCTAATAAATTCTCAAAATGTAAAGAGCAACCAGGAACTGATGTGACAAAAACCTTTAAGCTACAACTGTAAAAATGAATACAGCATTGCCTTCTACTGTCTGTGTTCAGTAGACTTGAAATATGCCATCCTGGAATCAGACTGACTTACCTCCAGTAGCTGATTTCTAGCACAGCCAGTGATGCCTTGAAAGAGAGAAGTCTGGCAAGACGAGTCCTCCTGACCACAAGCAAAATATGAGGGAGCATCTCTTACAGTTTGATTGATTGTGAGACTTTGGAGGTCCAGAAATGTCTGTCTCTGTGCCTCTTTGTTTCCATTCACAACTCTTAAACTTCCCAGCAGCCCCTTGTGAAGATGGCTATCACAGGTTATGCTGTCAGAAGTTGCAGCTGCTTTTGCAGACGTTGTGTTAACTGAGCTTTTATCTGTGAGGCGAGGAGCCATGTGCTTCAATGCTCAGCTCTTCTTCATTTAAGTTTCACTTATTTCATATACAGCATGCTCCACATCAAAGACTGGTGTTTTATTAAAGAGATAGGCAACAGGTCAAACCAGCGCTGAACTTCCAAATTGATTCCAAGAAACTGAAGAAGCTGGTTTGTCAGGTGTGAAGCCATCAGTGTGGCGAGTCTCGACCTGCTCACGTGGCTTTGGGAAGGGCAGACAAATTCATGCTGGAGTTCGCAATTAAATTAAAGCACCCTGTTTCATAATATGCCACACCTGTAAACAGATTGTGCGGGACTCTCAGAGAGCCTCTCAGCCTTTTCATCAGCCTATTTCTCATTTTTTATCTTCTTCTGTCTCTCTAAGGCTCAGGTGTGTTCCTCTTGGCTGGATGCCATGTTAAAGTGAAAGTGAAAGAAGTGAAAGAGCAAATGAAGACAGCCAGGCCTCACAATCTCAGGGCCTCGGCACTAAAGGAGTGGGCACAGGAGGACACATTTGAAGAACCCTGATATGTCACAAAGATGTGGAATCTGCTGATAGGTGATATCTGAGTGAAGAAAGTGTGAACAGGTATGTAGGAAACACATTTAACTTTGTAATCTTAACTGAACTGACCGGACTGCTGATCATAATCAAAGCACAAGACCACACGTCGAACACCAGACGGCCCATTTAGAGCACAACACAAGACAATCCAGTCACACACAGCCATTGTGCCTTTCAGCCTCAGGCAGGCGCCATTGCACTGCTGTGCTTCTCTTTATTAGTGGTATGGGAGCTGTGGGCATGTGAGGGGTTAGCAGTCAGGATTAACTAAGGATTAGGACATCAGATTTTATACTTCATTGTGCCTCAGATTGTAACACTGAAGAGGTCATCTCTGTTTGTATGAAGTGGCAATGAAGGTAAAACATGGAGGCCAGTCAACATTAGTGAGTTCACAAGTAGCACAGTGATGTCACAAATCAGGAGGGCACATGTATCAGTGTGATATCAATGACACGAATATTACAGTCTTACAGAAGGTCACTTCATGACCACGCATGACAAGATCACATAACCCTGTGTGGAGAAGAAAGGGCTTTGAGCTTGTTTTTCGTCCATTGAGAATAACATGAGTGATGATTCCTGCTTGTTCACATGACTTTTACATGATACTTTTGTGAAAACACAGCAACCTTCCTCATTGTCACAGTTTTTGAGGATTGTTGGCTCTTTCTCACATGACCTATTTTATGGTCCCTGTTCACATTCACTCAATGTAATTCTTTTTGGTGGACATAACAAAAGCTTTCTAAATCCCAAAATGTGTCAGCCTGTACTGTACATTTTGTATTTTTATTACTTAAATGCTGTGGTGGGTTGGCACCCTGCCCGGGATTGGTTCCTGCCTTGTGCCCTGTGTTGGCTGGGATTGGCTCCAGCAGACCCCCGTGACCCTGTGTTCGGATTCAGCGGGTTGGAAAATGGACGGATGGATTACTTAAATGTTAATATTGTGGATATTTACTGGGCAAACAAGTCACCGTGTTTCAGTCATTTTAAGTTTGTCATTCTCTGTGTCAAGTCTGCACATCCTCCTCATGTCTGTGTGATGTTTTCTCATGCTAAGTATATGTCCTATTTATTTATTCATTTGTGGTTTTGTTTAGTTTTGAATTGTATTTTTTCTGTATTTTGTTAAATGTTCTAAAGAGACAAGCAAGTCTGGATTTCACTGTACTAAGGACACCTGACAATAAACCTGACTTGATCTTAAACATCCATCCAGACTTGGTCAACTGGAGACATTTTGAGCAATGCAACACAACAGTCGTGTAGTGAGCCCTACGGAAAAAAAAGAAAAAAGTTCAGTGGAATTCCTATAAAAATTACAAAAAAGGAAATTACAAAATGATCAGTTATGTGAAAACATTTTAATCAAGAAAATATGTATAAATATATGCACAGTATATATTTATTTTTTCATGTTTCAGACTTGGCCTGTAACTGTAAATGAAAAGAATGTCTTGGCATTTAATGACACAAATTATCAAAAGTTAGAATAAATGATTATTAAAGAGAGTCTTAATGGAGACTTACCCTATTTTGATATTTTAACAGTGAACAATCCACTTTCACATAAGCATGTAGACAGAAACTGGGCTAGGATCCTAAATGCTTACTCACTTAAAGGTCCAAATGTACTTTTGTTTTCTTGTTTTACCTAAAATTTATTAAGAAGTAAACTAGTTTTCAACTTTTTTTTTAAATAACATACGAGGAACTACAGTATCAGTTAACATATTGTGACACACAATGTGTTGTGTCGTTGTCTTGCACCCCAAATCACGAGGCTGAGTCTCAGTACTTTAGCATAACCAGCTTTATTCCCCTTGAAACAGGAGCAGCATGCTTATTTATTGTAGCGGGATCTGCCACTCTCCTATACACAGTGTAATAACTGGACAACACAATTGTCAAGGTTTGGGGTTTCCGGCCCCCCCGACCAGCCCAGACCCATCGGGTCAGGCGGCCCGAACCGAGAGGTCGTGAACCCAGGAGAGAGCGTCAGCATTGGCTTGCAGGTTGCCCCGACGATAAGTGACGGAAAACTTGTAGGACTGAAGGTCCAAAAACCACCTGGTGACTCGGGGGTTTGACTCCTTGTGTACAGCCATCCACTGGAGAGCGGCGTGGTCCGTCACCAGGGTAAACTCCTGACCCAACAGATAGTACCTCAGATGCGCTACCTCCCACTTGATGGCCAAAGCTTCCCGCTCCACCGCAGCATATCTGGTCTGCTGATCCAGCAGTTTCCGGCTCAGGTAACTTACGCAGTGTTCGATACCATCGATGCTCTGGCTCAGCACGGCGCCTAGACCTGTGTCCGAAGCATCGGTCTGGAGGATAAAAGGGAGAGAAAAATCAGGAGTTCTCAATATTGGTGCTGTGGTCAGGGCCGTCTTTAGGTCACTGAATGCCTGTTCCGTTAGGTGATCCCATACCACATACAAAGGGGCCCTTCTCTTCGTCAAGTTTGTCAAGGGTGCGGCTCTCTCAGAGAAATGAAGTACAAACCGGTGGTAGTAGCTCACTAACCCCAAGAAGGCTTGCACCTGTCTCTTGGTTATCGGACGGGGCCATTCCAGGATGTCTTTAATTTTAGAGCATTGTGATTTCACCAATCCTCTGCCCACCAGGTAGCCCAAATATTTGGCCTCGTTCAATCCAAAGAAACATTTGCGGGGATTGATACGAAGGCCGGCTTTCGCTAGAGTTAAGAGGACGGTGTAAACCTGCAAAATATGTTCCTCCCAGGTGCCGGAATAGATGAGTACGTCATCCAGGTAGGTGGCACAGTAGGACCGGTGGGCCTTTAGCACTCTATCTACCAGACGCTGGAAGGTCGCTGGGGCTCCGTGCAGCCCAAATGGGAGGACCTTATATTGCCAATGCCCGCTAGGGGTGCAGAAGGCTGTTTTTTCTTTAGTGGATGCCGTTAAGGGAATTTGCCAGTATCCCTTATTCATGTCAAGTGTAGTCAAGTAATGATCCGTACCTAGGCGTTCTATGAGCTCATCTACTCGGGGCATAGGGTAGGCATCAAATTTGGAGACCTGGTTAAGACGCCTAAAGCCATTGCAGAATCTCCAAGAGCCATCTGGTTTAGAAACGAGGACGATGGGACTGGACCAGGGGCTGTGACTTTCCTCGATCACATCCAAATCAAGCATTTTCTGGACTTCCAGCTCCACCTCGGCCCGTTTTGCTTCCGGGAGTCTATAGGGGCATTCCCTCACCACCACCCCGGGGTCTGTCACTATATCGTGCTCAATCAGCGAGGTGCGTCCTGGCGTCTCACTGACTACTTCCAGGATGGACAGGATAACAGCCTCTAGCTTCTGTCTCTGGTGGGCCGTCAAATTGGGACCGAGGTTAAGGGTTAATTTATCTGAGAAAAGGGAGAGGGTGTTCCCGGGGTGAGGGCAGTCTTCCCGATCCCTCCAAGGTTTCAGCAAGTTCACATGATATATCCTCTCACTCGGTCGACGATTTGGTTGTTTCACCAGATAGTCTATGAGTCCTTTTCTCTCTTTTACCTCGTATGGGCCCAGCCAATGGGCAAGCAATTTGGAGTGGGAAGTAGGCACGAGTGCCATCACACGATCCCCCGGCAGAAATTCCCGGAGGGTGGTGTTTCGATTGTAATTACGCACCAGCGCAGCTTGAGCTTTCGACATATGCTCTTTTAACAGAGGTTGAATTTTCTCTAACCGTTCGTGCAGTTGCGCAATGTATTCCAAAATATTGGTGGAGGGAAGCGCCTCTCCTTCCCATCCTTCTTTGACAATATCCAATATACCCCGGGGTTGGCGGCCATACAATAATTCAAATGGGGAAAAACCCATAGAGGCTTGAGGTACCTACCGATAAGCAAAAAGGACAAGTGGCAAAAGTTGGTCCCAGTTCCTACTGTCCGCGTCGACTACCTTGCGGAGCATCTGTTTAAGGGTTTGGTTAAACCTTTCCACTAACCTGTCCGTCTGAGGGTGATAAACAGACATTTTCAGATGCTTAATGCGGAGTAACTTGGCAACTTCCCTGAACGTATCCGAAGTAAAAGGTGTACCTTGGTCCATGAGGACTTCTTTCAGTATACCTACTCGGGAGAAGAGGGCTACAACTTCCGTACCTCGCACTCGTGATCAGCGACTCAATACAACAGATTGTTTTCTATGAAGAAGTAGGGTCCCGGTGGTATGGGAGCAAGTGGCATATTGCCGTCAACCGAAATGATAGCATTCCGGGCAAACTTGGACTTAAACTGATTGTCCATGCGGCTTAAAGGATCCAGAGGAGCCGGAGGGTTGATGCTGACCTGCCCTGGTTGTACTTCCAGGTCAGGGTCCATCACCAAAATTTCATCTCCCCCGGACTCTATGTCATCAACAGTTGCCGAGGTACACGACGTGGGAGCCGCGGGGACGGTGCATTGTCCATCCATAACTAGACCCAACCCGGTGGTAGGAGTGGTGAGGTTCTTACCGCAATTGTTTTTAGACCAGTCTTGTCCGAAAATAACTGAAAAGGGTGGTTCGGGTAGCACGGCGACCAGGAGCCATCTCGGTTCACCCTTCCAAGTAATAAAACTAGTGGACCTATATGACAGTCTTTCCGTGCACACAAGTAACCCTCACATGCTGGGGTACCCACTGTCGCGGTAATACAAATGGCGAGCAACAATGGTAATGTTACTCCCAGAATCGAACAATGCCACCACCGAGTGCCCATTAATTAACACCACTCCCGTATTCGGGACAGCCAGGGGATTAGACAGAGCACAATACCTCTCTCCTTTGGTCCAGGTGCAGTCCATTGGCTCCACGTTTTGTGGACAGACTGGCAGGGTGTGCCCGACTTCACCACACTTGAAACAGTGCGGCAAAGCCGGGGCTCTCTCTTTCTGCTTACCTGGAGTCTCCGGATTGTGGCGGAAGGGCTCAGGAGTAGCGACGCGCCCCTGTCGGGCACCACGAGTAGACATCTCCACCGCCCCAACTCGGTTCACCACCAGTTGACGCTCCAGAACATCCAAGAGGCTTTTCATATCGGTGAATGGGTGTCGCTGGACCTGCTGGACGAGATAATCTGGCATCCCATTTATAAAGCCCTCACAGGCTACTTGCTTGACAATATGCCGAGCCTGGTTGATGTCTGGCCTCAGCCAGCATCCCATTTTGCCCCAAAACTCGAAACCCTGGGCTCGGCCCGGGCGATTGGGGTCATACTTCCACTGCCTCCATTCACTAACCTGCTGGTCCAATGTGATGCCGTAGCGACTTAATATCTTGGCTTTAAGGAGGTCATACTGAGCGGCTTCCTCGGCGGGGAGGTCGTGATAGGCCTTCTGTGCGATCCCTTTCAGGTACGGCGCCAGTATGGATGCCCACTCTGCGCAGCCACTGATTTCGAGAGGCAGTCCTCTCGAATGTAGAGAGATATGCCTCGATATCATCCGCATCTGTAAGCAGCACGATAGGAGGAGGTGGAGGCCGCACGGGCTCCGGTCTAGCAACTTCGGCTGCCGCGAGCCGGGTCTTGGTCTCCGCCAGCTCTTGCTTCGTGGCGGCTTGCTCCAGCTGAAGGAGCTGAAGCTGGCCTGCCAAACTGGTTAGAACAGAGTTTATGTCTTGTCCTTCACTCATAAGTCGGACAAATAGATCCTGCCGGCTACGCCACTGTAATAACCGGACAACACAATTGTCAAGGTTTGGGGTTTCCGGCCCCGTATACTGTACAAATTAAAAAAAAAAACTGTCAGATTGCTGACTACTCATCATAACACAAGCCACATCCCTTTGCAGAGGGGAACTTAAATAATGAGGGACCGGAAACTGGTGAGTGGAATGCTGGGAGGAACCGAAGTGTCTTATGGGCCATGACGTCATCAGGGTGAGACCAGAGGAAGGGATGGAATGTGGAAGTGACAGCGGGTGGTTGGTAGAGTCTGGGAAGCGTTATGGTGGTGTTGTTTCAGCTTTTCTGCGGGAACAAGAGAAAGAAAGGTTAGTACTCCGTCTCCATTCCCTGGCAGGATGCTGTACGCTGCTCGTTGGGTCTTTTCGCGGCTCCTAAGCGCCCGTGCGTGACAACAGACACAGCCATCAGGCATGGTCGTGACCGGGTTATTAATCCTGTTCGCTGCATTTATAATGTCCCTTACATCACCCATTGGCGACTGGTACTTATAGCGCGACTGTGATCGACTGGGATTTGCTTTTGCAGCAAGCTGCTACAGCGCTGGGAGACTGCTGTGGCCCCGACAATGGAGAAGCTGTCTTCCATAGACACAGCGATTGTGCTTTGGGATGCTCTTCAGTGTGTTGTCCTGTTGGGGAGAGCCCCAAAAGAGATTAGAAACCTTACAATATCTTCTTCATTCGTAGACAGATCATTCTTTAGTTGTTTGTTTAGATTAAATGGATCCAGAAGCCACAAAATGCTTCTCTTGAATCCTGACTTTGAGGAAAACGGTCTTCAAATGAACCTAATGACACTTTGTATGTAAGCTTTAGTTGATTAAGATTGTTATTTTCATTTCTTTCTCATTCCTTTGGTCAGTTATGTTTTGAAGTTATCAAAGTATATGGTCTGCGGTGGGTTGGCACCCTGCCCAGGATTGGTTCCTGCCTTGTGCCCTGTGTTGGCTGGGATTGGCTCCAGCAGACCCCCGTGACCCTGTGTTCGGATTCAGCGGGTTGGAAAATGGATGGATGGATGGAAGTATATGGTCTCAATTTTTGCATCCAAAGTTTTAAAGTCATAAGGTAAACATTTTCAAAAGCTGTCCACAAGGTCACATAAGTTCATGTTTCAATCTTTATCTTTGTATCTTTGGAGAACTGCAGGGGGTCATAGTTTTTGTTTGAAAGGATTATAATTGTTTCTGCTCTCAGATAATCACAAAGTTATTTTAAAAATATGACCTTGGAAAACATCCACATGTAATAATAATGATAAAAAAGAAAGAAATCTAACCTGAGTTGTTAAATAAATAAATAAATAACCACAGTAATACTAATATGTTACATTTAGTTAATGTGCACAACTAGATGTGTGGTTACAAGTCCAATGTTGCATGCATCAAACAATACAAATGTTTATTAACTCTCATGACAAACAGCAAAACCTCTGCTTTCTGGTTTGGATGAGCACAGATCATCAGTGGGAGATGCAATCAGGGTTGCATCTAATTCAGCCTATTCGATGATTGATGCTAATTCCTCTAGCAGCTACAGATAACACAAGGCATTATGGCCCACAGAACTGTTATAAAGCAGTGATGAGGACTAAATGGAACCTGAGACCCTCACTGCAAATGAAGGAGAAGTGCAGTTAGAACTGAAGCCAGGAAGCACTTCTTTACACAAGGAGATGTAGGAATCATTGGAATTCTCAAATGTGTGATATGTGAGGGAGAAAAGTGCATCCAGAATTGAAGGTCACATTTTCAGTTAGTGAATGTGATGGCTAAATGTAGCCACACCCACGAGGAGAGTCTGACCAATCAAATTTACAGACATGTGCCGGCTATGCAGGCACCAAAGTGAAGTCCATGTGGATTTTCGGCCTGCTGTTCTAAAAGTTGTAACCCATAATACACAGAGTTTCTGACTGTAGATGCAGTTTTTACTGTTCCCTCCAGTCAATATGACATTAGTGTTCCTCTGTCCTGTTCTTCCCGGTCTTGTAGTGTCACTCCTTTAGATTAACATTTCTTTCTATTGTACATTTTCATGCAAACAATGCAGCTCAGAGTGTTTACAAGAGGTCAACAAATTAAAATTAGATAAGAAAAATAATGCATAAATAGCATACAAAAATAATGCACACTTTCACAAGATAGATGCTGCTATGGTGTGAAATTTTGTATATAAGTTGATAAACATTTTGTATGTCTTTATTTTTATCTTAGACAAAGTCATGTAATATTAGTGTTACATCATTGATAAGATCAGCAGTGGTTGATGTTTAACTAACCAACCCCTTAGGTCTAAGTCAGGAGAGTGAATTTTACGACAGGGTCAGGGGAGCTGCCTAAAACCAGTTTGACCAGTGATTCTCTGCAGGACTCTCTCAATCAACCCCCTCAGGAAAGCCAAATTATCTCACTGGCAAGCATCAGCTCAGCAAAAGGTACTGGGGGCAGGTGTAAAACTAATGTGTCACACCAGAGTTCTATTGGTCTAAAGTGGCCTGCTTGGGTTTAAATCAAAAGCCATTAATTGATTGTTTTGTCTTGGTAGAGTTCTCTGTTATTCTACTTTCCCCTTTTGTTATTATTAATGTGTAGCCTTTGTCAGAATGCCTCAATCCCACAGACTTAGCACTGTTTATAAGATATTGCACTTTATAACTTCTCTCCACCTTTCCTTCTACATTAATAACCTCAGGCAATTACATAGAATAAAATACAAGAAGGAGTTAAGTTACAACTTTAAATAATGTATTATTGATAAAATTGATAAGCAAAGTACAAGTGAACATTGGCAACCATATAATCTGATAAATGCTGATTTGTAATTTCAGGCGGCACACAGACTTGTTAGTTACTTAAAATATCTCTAGTTCATTTGTGGTCAGCTTTCTTTAGAACAGGCCACATGCCTGTCTCAATATGGCTGCCGAGCTGTGCTCTTCATTGTGTTGTCCTTTTCAGTTCATGGTGTGTGAGATGCTCCTTCATCAGTTGGTAAGAGAGAGAGAGAGAGAAGGGGGTAAAGAAAGCAAATTTATAGATTCTCTTTCCAAACCCTACAGGCAATAGGGTGTCGTGGTACTTAATGGCATCTGATTTAAAACCAAACAGGCAACTTTAGACCTATAGAATTCTGGTGTGACACAAAACCTTTCACACTTGCCGCCAATATCATTTGTTCAGCTGATGCTTGCCAGCTATGTAGTTGGCCTCCATGTGGGGACTGACTGAGAAAGTCTTGCAGAGAGTCACTTGCCAAACTGGTTTTAGGCACTTCCCTGACCCTGTTGTAAAATTCACTCTCTTGACTCAGTCCTAAAAAGGGTTTTGGTTAGATAATATCAAACCATTGCTGTTCTTATTAATGATATCACACTAATATTATATTACTTTGTCTAAGACATAAATAAAGACATACAAAATATTTATCAACTTACTAGCTGTGTAAGCCCATACTGTAAAAAGCACGGGGTCCTAGAAACTATCGAAATTGTCAGAAAAAAAACTGAAATGTAGAGATGTCAGGTAATTGAAAGGAACGACTCTTTCTCCTAGGTTTCATTTTGTCAACGTGCTCACATTGTTTGTGCGTTAGCGGCTAAGCGACTGCCTTTCTTCAGATGTTTCATTTTGCCGATGTGCTCACCACACTTCTGTATCCTTGGAGGTGAAGCCTTTAGCCTGACAGACACACACACTTTCATGCGTAGATGTTTATATATAAGACGTACAAAATTTCACACCACACCACTTGCATAATTAACAGAAATAAAAGTTCAAGTTTTAAAGTTCATTTCTATAAATGACAAGATGAGCTCCTCTTATACCTTCAGTGCTGCTCATTTTTGGGTGTTTGTTATGTTGCTTTTACTGCTCTATTTGTATATTTGGCACGAAGTTTAATTTTGGTCTGTAGAACACCTTGTGATGATAAAAGCAGTTCATGGTTGGTGGGTTGGTTGATTGAAAACAAAAATGTCTGACTCTACAAACTGTATTCACTTTTTATTACAAAGGAGGCAGAGTGTGTTGCTATAGAGTGAGCTTACACTGAAAAGGTGACACGGCTTCCTGTGTTACAAATCAAATCTTTAGTGTGACGTTCATGAATGTACACTTTTTGTTTTAGGTGAGAAATAGAACTAGAGTAGTTTTAGTTTTACAAGACACTAAGCAGGACATCTGAATATTTGAGCCATTATGTGTCCATCTCTGTGTCACATGATCAAAATTTATGGAAATCCAGCAACAGAAACATTCAATCACTTCTGCTTTCTGGGCCCACCTTACTGAATTTGACTATGGCCATTACAGGGATGGTGAGGGGGGTACATGAAAAAATAAAAAGCACACTGAGAATCACCTTCAACGTTCAGAGTGAAGTGAGCCTCTTCTTCCCACTCTCTGGAGTCCACAAAACATCTGTAGAGGCCACCATCAGAAACATGGACATCCTGGAGTCATAGAGACATATTTCCATTCATCAACTTTTCTGAGAAAAGCGAAGTCCTTCCCTTATAGGCTTCAATCTGATTCTTTGTTATAATTTCAGAATTCTGGTATAACAACACCGGTGTGAAGAAATCACCTCGAATCCACCTCACGTCAAACCCCCAAGCATAGAGAGCTTCTGACATTGAGGCTGGCAAAGTCACATCTTCACCAACAAGACCAAAAACAGCATTAGGGGATCCAAGAATCTGAAATGTCTCTGAAAAAGCAAAGCACAAATAACTGCAATGAAAGTCAAGACAAGTTTAGTCAACCACAAGAAGGCAAATTTCATTAAGGGTTACTTTAGAGATGAAGAGTAAATGCCATACTAAATGCCTGTACCTCCTCTTCCAAACTGATCTGTGGTTTATTTCTAGCAGTTGATTTTGTGCTCAGCTGTCAGGCTGTACATTAAAATATCTGACACTCATCTGAAGTGGTTTAAATGTATCTAGGACATAAGGCACAGTGTGCACAATGTCAGCGAGGTCCCACTAGGAGAAAAATATTTACGTGTGTTTATTTGTGTGTGTGTGTGTGTGTGTGTGTGTGTGCGTGCGTGCGTGTGTGTGTGTGTGTGTCAGAGAGGCTTGAGCCTAAAATCAGTGCCTGTGCTTTAAGTGCACCATTTGCAGTGTAACAGCAGATGGGCTACCATGTTGAGTGTTACATGCAGCTAATTGTACTTAACTGGTGGAGTCCTAATCCACCCTCCATTACACAATAGGAAAATGAAGTCTGGAAAAACCAGAAAAGATAAGAAATGGTTCAAAGCATTTTCAGAATTTGGCTAGAATTTGCTCTTATAAAATAAACATACTGAGTCTCAACTGTTTGTTTCCTCAGTAATCTGTTATCACTGTCAGATTCAGGTAAGGGGTCTCAGGGGGTCCAGTGTTCAGTTTGATCTCATTTAGTCTGAAACAAAATGTTTGCATGGCGTGTATTTCTGGCTGAGCTGAGTTTTCCTTAATGTTATGTGATCTGTTAGCTCAATAAACCTAGTGAAATAGCAGCACTGTTTATTTATGTAGCACATTGTCATGTGTAAGAGTATTTCTGAGTGCTTCACAACAATAGTGGCACAACAGAGTTAAAGAGAAAGTAAAACACTAAAATTTAAACAATAAACAAGGTTATGACACACGTTTGTCTGAACTCAGTGATGTATCTTCTTGTTATCAGACATCTTTTGTGACAGGGGAAGTGTTTTGATTCTGCAAGTCAAAAATGACAAGGCAGAGCAGAGTGAACAAGCTTCAAAATAAGCAAACATTATACCAGAACTGCACTGGTCTGCCTCAGTACCAGGCCTCAGCCCTAGCAGCCTGGCCCCAACCTCAAAAGGCAGGCTTCATGATGGGGCTCAAAACAAAGCAATGCTTCTTTAATTTTTTTTTAATTTATTAAAAAAAAAATAACACAAAAATAGTAAGGCAAGTAAAAGATCATGCGAAATGGATATGCCTACAAAGGTAACTGTCAAACCAAGCAAGTCTAATCCAAAATTCAGTACCACAAATATGGAAACTAAAAATCCAATATATATTGACATTGAGCCAAGTTCTCCAACACACAATGACCCAGCCTAAAATATAACGGTTATGGCAGATCCTTCTGCAGTGAAGTCATGGCGACCCCGCCTCTTGGGGTTATAACCATCAAACACAAGGACAATAATGCAAAATACATAAATATTAAGTAATAGTTAAACAAAACAACATTTAAAACAACTGAAAACAAGAAAAATACTTCAAAAACAACAGAAATGACAGAAAAGGAAAATAGATTTATACCAGGGTTCAAACTCTGGTTTAAACATAACAGGAAGGTGAAACATCGTCACAATCATCATAATTATCAGTGGGGTCATTGAGCTACTTTAACAAAGACACAAACGCTGAGCCCCACTCCTTTAAGTCTGAACTGCACTGTCAACATTGGCTCCAGAAGACTGGAGAGAAGATCCAAAGGCTGATCGTCTGTGCCAATTGTACAGAATGGCCATCAGATGTAGAACAATAAGAGTGGACTGCAGCAGTGTGTCAGAGGTGTGCTTCTTGTCTCCTTATTCAATTGTTGTCTTCAAAAATTAGTCCAATAAATAACAAAGCCACCTGATACTCCCTCGTAACAAGAGCGTTCTGAATTCAGACTGCTACCCCAGACCATCATCTTTATCTGATCCTGTCTGGACATTTACACTTTATAGGGACTTCAGATTAGGCTTAATGATTTTAAATAGCACTTGAGGTCAAATATAATGATTTGATATGAAAAAATAAAAGCCCACATGTGTGTCTGTAATGCCTTATAAAACACATCACAGTGACGTATTCATTATTTTTAATCTTTGCTATGTGCACAGCTTGAATTAATGCATTTTGCGCTATGACCAATCCATCAAAAGCAGAAACTTTTTAACACTGGAATCTCTGAAGCCTACGAGCAAGCAGCCTACTACGCCATCCTGAACTGATGCAACCTTATTCATACACAAAGTTCTCCCAATTCAAGTCTGTTCATCTGGGTGTGAGGTGCCTGGAGTTGTAGAGGGTAAATAATATATTGTTATTTGGAACACATACATTTCATTTGTGTTCTGTGTCTACAACAATCTGTGTAAATATAGGATGACAGGAAATACGAGACTTCTGTTCTCTTTCTCTGATGTAGAGCCTTCATCCTCATCTGAGTTCACCTCTGTTAGAGCACGTCTTTATGTGAAAATAGCAGTGTCAGATGGGGCGAGCGTGAATGTGACTGAGAGACTAAAACTGAATAATAAATAAAAAAATGCTAACTTTTACAAGTACCATAAATTTAAACCAGCTGTTACAGACTCAAATAAATCAAATGTATGTTTTTATTCTATAATAGTAATAATAAATAGCCGCTCACTACTCAAAACAGTTAATGTATGCAAGCCCAGGGATCGAACCCGACACCTCTCAACTTAGAGACGGCAGTTTTTATCTCTGCATCATCCAAGCAGAAGTATATGTGGGTGTGTGTGTATCGTATCCTATCCCAATTTATTTTACTTTGGTTAAATTCTTGAAAAAAGTGCACTTGTTTTGCTATATCTGTGTCTTTTGTGAAAGTGTTCATTTGGTATTTGGATTTCAATCTTCACACATTACACACTTCACGTTAACATTTGGACAATTATTAGTAGAACATGAAAAAAGTAGTTTCTGTTCCAGTTATGTGTTCAGTATTTCTTGCCTCACATTTCTTTTCATCCTACATTTTCCCAGGTTGTTGCAGACACGGAACACATGTGAAATATATGTATTCCAAATAACAACATATTATTTATTGAATACAACTCCAACCACCTCACACGCAGATAAAGGAGCCTTGAGCTGAGAGAACTTTTTGCCCGAGTTGAGCTTTTTTAAGGGAGTTGATGGGATAACAGGCTGCTTGCTGCTTGTGCTGATCAACACATTTACAAAACAAAAGACATTGATGACGAGGAGGTGCGAAGGAATTTAAGATGGGCCAGGATTACAAGTTTTTTCGTAGGCTTCAGGGATTCTAGTGTTAAAGCAACACTTTACCACATGCTAGGGAGCATCTCAGTCTTCTATGTGAAGAGGAGACAAGAATTTGGAAAAAATTATTTCAGTCAGTGTATAGGGGGAGTATTGAAAAAAGATGGATGCATAGTGTACATGTTTTGCCACTAAAAAAAGGCAGAGAAAAAAAAGGACCTGGAAATGAAAGAGCAAGACATACTTAGATCAACTGTACTCAACTCATTTTCTATTGTCAATCAATTCACATAAGAACACATATCTTTAAATCTCTTTGAGCCAGGCTGTGGTCACCATGTACTTCAAAATGACCACTGTCTTTCCAGTGCTAAAGAATTCAATGGTGAGATTTCTTAATGACTACTACCCTGTAACACTGACTCCTACCATGATGAAATTCTTCGAGCAGTTGGTCAAAAGACACATCAACTCCATCCTCCCCATCTGCTCTAAACTCACTCCAGTTTGGTTACCGTCTGAATTTCTCCACTGATGATGCCATCTCCTATACCTTGCATGCTATACTATTTCACCTGAAAACCAGGTATACATATGTCAGAATGTTGTTTGTTGATTTAGCTGAGAATTCAACACAATCATTCCCCAGCAGTTGGCGAGAAAACTATTTTTCCAAGGTTTTTACACTTCACTGTGTAATTGGATTCAGGACTTTTTGATAGAGGCCACAGTCAGTGCACAATGGCAGCAGAACATATAATACCATCAGGCTGAGCACAGGTGCCCCCCAAGGCTATGTGCTGAGCCCACTGTTGTTCCTGCTGCTCAACAACAACTGTAGGGCAAAGTCTGAGTCCAACGTCACTGTCAAGTTTACAGATAATGCAACCATAGTGGGTCTCATCAGTAATGTTGATGACACATCCCATAGAGAGGAGGTTGAACATCTGGTGAGGTGGTATGGTGAAAATAATGTGTCTCTATACATGCAGCGGTCAAAGCCAAAGTCTGTTAGTTACCTGCTTCAACTCCATGCCTTGGCTTGTTTCAGATTCCTACATCTCTTTGTGTAAAGAAGTGCTTCCTGGCTTCAGTTCTAACTGCGCTTCTCCTTCATTTGCACTGAGGCCCTCAGGTTCCATTTAGTCCTCATCACTGCCTTATAACAGTTCTGTGGGCCATAATGCCTTGTGTTATCTGTAGCTGCTAGAGGAATTAGCATCAATCATCGAATAGGCTAAATTAGATGCAACACTGATTGTATCTCCCACTGATGATCTGTGCTCATCCAAACAAGAAAGTAGAGGTTTTGCTGTTTGTCATGAGAGTTAATAAACATTTGTATTTGTTTGATGCATGCAGCATTGGACTTGTAACCGCACATCTAGTTGTGTACATTAACTAAATGAAACATATTAGTATTACTGTGGTTATTTATTTATTTAACAACAACTCAGGTTAGATTTCTTTCTTTTTTATCATTACTATTAAATGTGGATGTTTCATAAGGTCATATCTTTAAAATAACTTTCTGATTATCTGAGAGCAGAAACAATTATATTCCTTTCAAACAAAAACTATGACCCCTGTAGTTCTCCAAAGATACAAAGATAAAGATTGAAACATGAACTTATGTGACCTTGTAGACAGCTTTTGAAAATGTTTACCTTATTACTTTAAAACTTTGGATGCAAAGAATTGAGACCAAATACTTTGATAACTTCAAACCATAACTGACCAAAGGAATGAGAAAGAAATGAAAATAACAATCTTAATCAACTAAAACTTACTTACAAAGTGTCATTAGGTACTGTACATTTAACAAACAACTAAAGAATGATCTGTCTACGAATGAATAAGATATTGTAAGGTTTCTAATCTCTTTTGTGGCTCTCCCCAACAGGACTTTTAATTTTTAATTTAATGCCCAACCTCTCATGTGGCAGCTTATCAAATGCTTTGTGAAAGTCCAGATAAATAATCTCATCTGCTCCACTTTGATCGTATCCTTTTGTTGCTTCCTCATAGAATTCCATCATGTTAGTAAAACACGCCCTCCCTTCACTGTTCCTAATAACTCCTGTCCTTGCCAGGTGTTGCTCAATTTTATCCTTAATAATTCCTTCCATTAATTTTCCTGTGATGCACATTAAGCTTACTGGCCTATAGTTGCATGGATCTGCCCTGTCACCCTTTTTATATAATGGGATGATATTTGCCATTTTGCAGTCCTTTGGAATCTCTCCAGTGCACAGTGACTTCCTAAAAATATGTGTCAAGGGTTTATATCTGCACTCGCTAGCCTCCTTAAGAACTCAAGGGTCAATATTATCTGGTCCTGGGGCCTCATGCATAACGCCATGCGTAGAATTCACACTATAACATGACGTAAGCACAAAAGCGGAAATGTGCTTACGCACAAAAAAATCCAGATGCATAAATCTGTGCAAATGCCAGCTTCCACGTTCTTCTGCTACATCAATCCTGGTCATCGTGAAAATTAACGCACGTGCACGCACCTGCTGCCCCACCCCAACTCCTCCCAGAATTACGCCTCTTTGAATATGCAAATCAATATAAATAGCACTTAAGCTCAGCATTCTGTGAAAACACAATGGCAAAACCACAAGGGAAAATAGAATTTCAGCGAATACCAAGTGGAGGCAAACAAAAACGTACTATTTGTTGGTTTAAACAGCGGTATAAACAACCAAAGGAAGCTGATCGAGTGACATAGAGTGTCGGAGAAACTCAAAAGCTCAAGTTCACAAAGTCGCACAGTGCCCGAAATAAAAAAGAAGTCAGATATCAAAGTCGCCGTGAAAAGGTGAGTTGTTGTCCACCGTTTCAGTGTCATATGAAAGCTTATTAGGGTACAAAGAAAAGAAAAAAAATATAGGCACACAGTGGGAAAAAAGCACGAAATGTCAACTTTAATCTCAAAATTTTTATTTAATTACGTAGTTTATTTTGTCATTAAAGTAGAACATCATAAACCTCATCTTAAAATCATTTAATTTACTATTTTCTCAAATCCCATCATAACTAAAGTAGCACATTAAATGCTTTGTTTTGTATTTGATCTTCTATGTGCTGTCACACGTGCGAGTAGGAGAAAGCTAAATGGTCTGAGTAATTGTAATAAAACATCTGACCAGGGGGCGGCGGAGTGCGCTGACTGTCTTTTTCAGTTCTCTACAGACCTTTCCCAGGAAATCCTGCAAGGTTCCGGCGCCTTGGAAGACATCACTTTCGGAGCCGGCCCCTTTGCTGACGTCATTTCTGAAACTGGCCCCTTTGCTGACGTCACTGCTGAAGCCGACCCCTTTGCTGATGTCATTTCTGAAACCGGCCCCTTTGCTAATATCACTTCTGGTTCCGGCCCTTTTGATGACATCAGTTCCTCTTCGGGCCTTTAAAGCCTCCATCTTGGTTTATTGTGATCAGTTCTTTTTTGGACTCTGTTCTCTGCACATCATGCTTCATAAACTTAACTTTTGCAGCTGGGAAAACAATATACATTGGCTGCCGCAAATCTTTATGATGTCTGTGTTGCAGTATTGTCACATTGCTCTGTGTGTGTGAATCACTACGTGCTTCCGGGCTTTCTCTTCCTCTGACAGGACACAGAATTCATTACATTCGTGATATTACAGCTCTCTGAATAATTAAAATACTGAGATGTATACGTGATATCAGTTTCATGATGATAGGAGTTAAAGCATGTTATTAAACATGGGAACACTGTGGCGCAGTGATTGTTCGTGTCTCATGCAAGATGCTTGTTGCGCTATGTGAGACCTTTGATGAAATACAGTATTTTATTGTAAAAGTACTGTCTCTTTTAAATGTACTAACCCCCAATTCCTGTCCTTACTTTTCTTTCTCCAAATACCCAATCACCACACAATCAACTCTGTAATAAACGTTAAGCCATCTGTAAGCTTAAAACGCAGATTTTTCAAAACTTTTGAAATTGATATTGAATATTGATATTGAAATATCTTCATAGTACGTGTTTAATTATTCTATCAAGCTATCCATCCAGTGTCATGCCAGCACCAGCAAGAATACAGTGCAAGGCAGGAACAATCCCTGAACGGAGCGCCAGATCCTTGCTAGTGCTGAGGCACCGTGTCCTCACATGTTTAATTATTAACAATATAGTTTATTTAAATGAAGTTAAACTTTTATCTGTATAATAAACATATTTTGCTGCATTTCATCTTAAAAATGATATCATCATTATATGTAAATACGCACTTTATAAAGTGGCTCAGGTTGTGCAATATTATAACTGTAGTGCAAGTTTACAGTGAGTTGATTGTACTTATAAGTAAACAGTTCTACAAGGAGCACTTGATGGACTGATTGAGTGCGTTTATAGTTCTTGGGATGAAACTGTTTGTGAACAGCAAGGTCCGTACAGGAAAGGCTCGGAAGTGTTTGTCGGATGAGAGCAGTTCAAATAGACTGTGTGCATGGCTGAGGCAGCATGTGCTTGATGCTGTATACCAATAATTCTCTTTCCGATCAGCTGCTGTAGAACTGTGATTTACACTCAGATACAGTGATATTAATACTCTGAGTGGTGCAGTGAGAGTAATATAGAAAAAGATGATCCGATGTGGCAACCCCTAACGGGAGCAGCTGAAAGAAGAAGAAGGTGCAGTGAGAGTAACAACGCCAAAGCAGTTATGGTATTTGGAATAGTTTGACCATTCTGTGGACCAGTATATTGCATTACAGATGCATCAAAACTAATAAACAATACACGGTCAATTTCAGTGTATTTATAAAGCCACATCAGGGATGTAGATATAAAAAAGAAAGGGTAACCACACAGGAACAGTAGCACTGCTTTGTCGCTGGGTGCTGCCAGTCTGCAAAACCGAGAGCAGAACTTGTGTGTGCCAGGGTATGAGCTACCGTGGAAATACAGTATGCATGGCTTTATGCCAAGTTTTGGTTTTATACATCACGATTTGAACATGGAAATATTCTTATGCAACATTTCTGCGCGTACGCACCATTTATACATGAGGCCCCTGGTGATTAGTTTGATTTCAGCTTATTTAATCTGAGCATCAATTCTCCCTCTTTAATTTCTAAATTCTTCAGTACCTCCTTAGTAGTCGCATTTACCTCTGGATGTTATCCACTTGCTCACTTGAGGACACCTCAAAAAAATGTAAGTTTAGCTCATCCACTATTTCATTGTTTGTATCTTTTAATTCCCCTTTACTATTCCTGATGCACTTGACCTCCTCCTTCACTGTTCTTTTACTACTAAAATACTGAAAGAATCTCTTAGAGTCGTCTTTCCCCTTATCTGATATATTCCTCTCCAACTGTCTTTTAGCCTTCCTGATATCCTTCTTAATGGTTGCCCTCATGTTCTCATACGCTCTACAATTCACTTTGCAGTCATTAGTCTTACATGCCTTATCCGTTTGTTTTTTCCTTTGCAGCTTCATTTTAACTCTTTTTTTATCCTGTACTAGAATTGATCCCACAATCTAACCCATTCTTAGTGGAACATATTAAAAAGGTCTGGTGGAAAAGGAGGAGGCACAATATCCTATTTCTAATTGGCAATGTATGAGGACCTCATTGAGTTATTGGGACAGAAAATCCATCAGGTAATAGTTGATGAGATTTAAAATATCAAATATTTCTTGTTAATCACTGGTTTAATCCCAGTCAATCCCATGGGTGGGCCAAATGACATAAATACATATATTTACTTGACTGATGCCTTTATCCAAACTGACCTACGACATTTGATATACAATTGGTTACATTTAATTTTGATATTCCTATTCAGCTTTGTTACTAGCAGTGGGAATTTCGTGGGGCACTTACTAGGTTTTTAGCCAATTGAAAGCCACACCGGTGAGACTGGAGATTTGTGGGACTATAATCCAGCCCTGGTTGTGTTCTGTGTTGTGATGAAAGAGTTGACAACAGTGGAAGAAGGATGACATGTGCTGTACAGGTTATTCGGAGGAACTTAATTAACCTGAAGATGGTGGCAAAGGAGTTTACATGAGCAGGGACTGACAAGAGTAACAGGAGACTCATAGGACATCTGCATGTAGGCTTAACTGTAAAGAAAAAAATAGATGGAGATCTGTCAGAGCCGTCTTAAATCAGAGTCTACTACAGACAGGATAAGTGAAAGACCAAAAATCCTTTGTAGTTGTGTGTCTAACATTGCCTAGTCAAAATCAAACTAAGCAACACAATCATAAACACTTATGACTACAGACAGTTATGTGTTGTTTTCAATGTTGTAGTTAGGTTTGAAAGTCTGAGGTGTTTCTCTTGTAGTTCTAATTCAACGTCATCTGTCTTTATATAAAAAATGTCTACGCCACTAAACATCCATAATAATGAGGTTTAATGATGTGGAACGTTAGCCTCCTAATCACCTGACCTGTTCTCAGCCCCTAATCACCTGACCTGCTCTAATTTCATTGGTTTTCCACCGCTGTGCACAGGTCCTGCTGTATTGACCCAATAATCTGTTGCCCAGCTGTCCTTTTGTCATGTTGTCCTGTTCTGACTACAGTTGTGAGTACCCTCTGAGCGTGTTCTGGTGTCTTTCTGTGTTCTTCTCTATGGCCTCGACTCTACTGCTTTGTATTTATCTGTTAAACACTCACAGGTCTTGACAGCTTATGTCAACTCTTAGCTTATCTTTAAGAAAGGCACCTGCTAAACTAAGAAGACCAACACTGGACATGTTAATCAACAGATAATTTTAGGTGATTCTGCCTAAAAATGTGACCGTCCACTGGGAGCAGGTTTAGTTTATCTGAATCACATCATAGAAAAGAAAACACCAAAATGCGAAATTCAAGTTTAAGGTTATTATGGTGTGCAGCACAATGATGTTCTCCTCAATCAGATGGATTATCAGCACATGTGCCTGACGAAGAGCCCGGCTGGTAGAGAGTGTCGTAAAATTGTTTACTAAATTAAATCAATTGACAAGAATATTTTTAAAATCCAGTGACTTATTATATTATTATATGATATTTAATATATTTGAATGACATTTTTTTTAAATTTGGAAGTAAAGTGTTTTGAATTTGCTTCCCTAAACTCTAAGTTTTCCTTTGAATTAAGTGACTTGCTGTAGTTGTTTCCTCAAGAAGGACATTTGGTCAAGTGGACCTGCATGGGGAGAGGAGGGAGAAGAAGAAGCAGGCCTGGGCAGGCCGTGCCATTAATGCCACCATAGGATGACATCTCCTACCAGACTGACCATCGCAAATCAATGTGGTCAGAGGAGAAGGGATTGGAGACGTTGGATAGAATCGTCATTTCTGCTCATTTTCAGCATTTGTTAGTACACACCGAACAAAACTCCTGCAAAGCACAGGGCTTTGAGTTCATTTTTTACTTTTTGTTTTTCTGTTATTTGCATATGTATCATTTGTGTTTCCTTCTGTCCTTCTGTAGGACGTTAACTATTCAAATAAGTCTTCTTTTACCAGTTCAATAACTTTATTTTTTATTCTGGACAAAAGTAACAAAATATTTGTGTAACTCAGCTTGTAAATATGTAAGACATGATCAATGTCTGCATCTAAGGAATCTCAACAGGGCAGCCCATCAGAACCACAACTCCTATGGAGCTCTGCAGGTGTCGAAAAGGGGACTTGCCAAGTGGGATGCTCCCACTGTCCCTCCCTTATTTGTTCTTTCTGACCAGGAGAGGGAACAATAACCAAAAGACAACACTTTCATCCCAGCTGGGATGCCAGTTCATCCCTGCCTTCCATCACAGCAGATAACAGGTTTCCTCGTCATCATCAGAAGCATTTTGTCTTGGCAGAGTTCTCTATTACTCTCTGTTCCCGTTTTGTATTATCAATATGTAGCCTTTGCAGAATACCTTAGATCTCACAGACTTACCACTGTTTATAAGGTATTGTACCATATAACTTCTTCCCACCTTCCCTTCTACATCTATAACCTCAGGAAATTAGGTGTAGTAAAAGACAAGCAGGAGTTAAATTACAATTGAAACAATGTATTATTGATAATATTCATAAAAATATCAATAAGCAAAGTGCATTTGAATATTAGCAACCATGCAACCTGATAAATGGTGATGTGTAGCTTCAGGTGGCACACAGACTTGTAGCTACTTAAAATGTCTCTAGTTAAGTCATCATTTGTGGTTAGCTTTCTTCAGACAGGCCTTATGCCTGTCTCAATATGGCTGCCGAGCTGTGCTCTTCATTGTGTTGTCCTTTTCAGTTCATGGTGTGTGAGATGGTCTTTCATTAGTTGGTCAGAAAGAGAGAGGGGGAGGAGTAAAGCAAACAAATGTATAGGCTTCTGTCCACACCCTACAGCCAATAAGGTGTCCTGGTACTTAAAGGTTTCTGGTACAAGCCAATTCCAAACGGTCATACTTCAGACCAACAGGGGCACAGAATACCTTCACACCTGTCCCCCAAACCATTTGTTGATGTGATGCCTGCCAGCTAGGCAGCCTGGCTTTCCTGTGGGTGTTGACTGAGAGAGTCCCACAGAGAATCATTTGCCAGACTTGTTTTAGGCACTTCACCCAACCCTGTCGTAAAATTACAAAGGCCCAGTCCTAAAGGGGGCCATCAAACCGTTGCTATTATTATCAATAATGTAACACTAATATTACATTGCTTTGTCTAAGTTACAAATAAAGACATACAACATATTTATCAACTTATATGCACAATTTCACACCACAACAAGAAGTTTCACATTTAATTTACGTGAGTTTCTTCTTTTTGTTTATTTCTGTCATCTTCTGTCTCTTTAAGACTCAGGTGTGTTCCTCTGGATGGCTGCCATGTTAAAGTGAAAGAGAAAACAAAGCCAGCAGAGCAGCACATTCTTAGGGCCTGAGCTGTGAAGATGTGACTTTACTACAGCTGGATGTGTGTGATAAACCCACTGAGGGACATCGACAGTCACACAAAGATCTGCTCATCAATGAGTCCCTGAACATATAAGCAGTGGCAGAAGAAAACTGAGGACAAAAGTGGCAGCAGGTAAGTGAAAAAGTGACCTCTGAACTGGACTGAGGTTAGTGAGCTGATAATGAAAACAACAGAAAACACACAAAAGAAGATGAAAACCAGACGACATGTTAGAGCAAAGCCCAGCAAATGGGAACCACACAGAGATAAGACACTCGCACTCAGCTTGTACGCCTGTCAGACTGATGGAGGCGTCACTGCACTGCTGAGCTTCTCCGTATTCACAAAAGGGGAGCTGTCAAGATTGAGGGGTCAGCAGTCACTTGACGTGTCTGTTCATGGGATGAGCCTACAATTACAAAGCTAATGACAGTCACATGCCATGTGGTCCTAGTTCTGTCTGTTTTACAAAGATGAACATGACAGGTAAGAACTGCAGATTTGACACTGAACTGTGATTTAGAATGCAGCTCTAAAGGGGCTTAGCTAGATGTGCATCAAGTGGCCATGCCCAGAGTTATTGAATATACTGATAATGTCGAAAATCAGAAAGAGACACGTATCAGCTGGACACGCAGACTGACATCAGCAACCTGAAAGCCTCATTCTGCAGTGCTTTAGCGCCACATGGTGGCAGTCCACTGAACCTATTTACTGAGGACAAGTTCAAGCACTTTATTGTCATTGTGTAACACAATGAAATTACTTTTTGTGACAGAGCCAAGGTGCTTTAAAGAAAAGTCAAATAATTCCAAATATGTTGTATACAGTGGTATAGTGATCAAGTAACCAGAGCAAATTATTATTGCTCAAAGTACAGCAGCATAAATTGTTATTGCACCTGTTAATGAATGGTACATTACATATTCTATATTGTATTACATTAGTATATTACACATGTTCAATTAAAAATGATCTCTGACTGAGGAGATTCAGGCAGAAAGCTCTTTTTTAGTCTGTTTGTGCGTCCACGGATTGACCTAAAGTGTCTGCCTGACGGTAGGAGCTCAAACAAAGGATTTCCAAGATGAGTTTTGTCCTTGAGAATGTTTTTGGCCCTTCTCACACAGCGAGTCTTATATGAGAGTTCGAATGATGGCAGTTTAGTCCCAGTAATGGTCTCTGCTGTTTTAATGACCCGCTGCAGGGTTTCTTTAGCAGCCTTGGTGCAGCTGTTGTACCTGCAGGCCATCATGCAGTTAGTTAAGATGTCCTCTATTGGGCAGCATGTAGAGCCACACAGATGGCATCCTCAGTTGATCTGTTTGACCGATGGGCACACTGGTGTTGGTGTAGATCAGCTGGGGACAAAGGTGAAATGGTTTCCTTTTTTCCACAATTATTTACAAAGTGAACAAATATTTCTTTTTCCTCTATGGCCTGTAAATGAGGATATGACAGCTGTGTTTACTCTCACAGTTCCATTATCTTTCAGGTTTATTGACTGCCTGCTATTTCCTTAATGTCTGCACACATTATCTGAATATTTTCAGTGTTCCTAATGAAAGCCTTTTAGGTCTGAGGAAGCAGGTTCTCATCCCATTCTTTACTCCATTTATCTTTATTCATTTATTAATTTATCTATTTACTTATTTTTACTAGCTTGAAGTTTTACTCTGCTGGCCTAGCTCTCTTTCCCAAGGCTGGGGGTTGATTTGTTTTGAACTTGGACTGACGTCTTTTTCATTTTTTTTCATTATTTTAGTTGCAGTTTTACTAACAGCTACATAGTATTGTTAAATACAGAGATGGCAACTGATAAGACTTTGCCAGATTCTGTTAAAGTAAATATAGCTGTGTTTGTCCAGAGTTTCCAAAATTCTGCAGGTTCAGCTTCATTGAAAGGTTTGCACATTGAGTTTGATACATATACCAAACATTTAAGCCCAAATATCTTTTGTTTGAAAGAATTGTGAAATGCACAGCAAAAATAATTCACACACAAATGAAGAGAAAAATGATCATACCCAAAAAACGGAAACCTTCTTGTCTATAATGTTTTTGTTAAGGCTTATATTTCCTTAAAATTTCCACTAGCTTTCCACTAATATAGTGCCTTGCAAAAGTATTCAATGTTTGTCCTGTTTTGTCACATCACAACATGGAATTCAAATGGATTTTTGGAGTGTTAGCACCATTTAACTTACACAACATGCCTACCACTTTGAAGGTGCAAAATATTTTTCATTATGACACAAACAATAATTTACACCTCTCATTAGGGTTTGCCACAGCAGATCATCTTCTTCCATATCTTTCTGTCCTCTCCATCTTGCTCTGTCACACCCATCACCTGCATGTCCTCTCTCACCACATCCATAAACCTTCTCTTAGGCCTTCCTCTTTTCCTCTTCCCTGGCAACTCTATCCTTAGCATCCTTCTCCCATGTATACCCAGCATCTCTCCTCTGCACATGTCCAAACCAACACAATCTCACCTCTCTGACTTTGTCTCCCAACCATCCAACTTGCGCTGACCCACTAATGTCCTAATTTATAATCCTGTCCATCCTCGTCACACCCAATGCAAATCTTAGCATCTTTAACTCTGACACCTCCAGCTCTGTCTTCTGCTTTCTGGTCAGTGCCACCGTCTCCAACCCATATAACATAGCTGGTCTCACTACTGTAATGTAGACCTTCCCTTTCACTCTTGCTGATACTCATCTGTCACATATCACTCCTGACACTCTTCTCCACCCATTCCACCCTACCTGCTCTCTCTTTTTCACCTCTCTTCCACAGTCCCCATTATTATGTACTGTTGATCCCAAGTATTTAAACTCATCCACCTTCTCCAACTCTACTCCCCTCATCCTCACCATTCCTCTGACCTCCCTCTCATTCACACACATGTATTCTGTCTTGTTCCTACTGACCTTCATTCCTCTCCTCTCATATCTCCACCTCTCTAGGGTCTCCTCAACCTGCTCCCTACTATCTCTACAGATCACAATATCATCAGCAAACATCACAGTCCAAGGGACTCCTGTCTAATCTCATTTGTCAACCTGTCCATCACCATTGCAAATAAGAAAGGGCTCAGAGCCGATCCCTGATGTAATCCTACCACCGTCACTCGTACCACAGACCTCACCACTGTCACACTTCCCTCGTACATATCCTGTACAAATCTTATGTACTTCTCTACCACTCCCAACTTCCTCATACAATACCACAGCTCCTCCCAGTCACCCTGTCATATGCTTTCTCCAGGAACACAAAGACGCAATGCAACTCCTTCTGGCCTTCTCTCTACTTCTCCATCAACATCCTCAGAACAAACATTGTATCTGTAGTGCTCTTTCTTGGCATGAAACCATCCTGCTGCTTACTAATCATCACCTCACTTCTTAACTGAGCTTCCACTACTCTTTCCCATAACTTCATGCTGTGGCTCATCAATTTTATCACCCTGTAGTTACTACAGTCCTGCAAATCCCCCTTATTCTTAAATATCGGCACCAGTACACCTCTTCTCCAATCCTCAGGCATCCTCTCACTTTCCAAGATTACATTTAACAATCTGATTAAAAACTCCACTGCCATCTCTCCTAAACACCTCCATGCTTCCTCAGGTATGTCATCTGGACCAACGGCCTTTCCATTTTTCATCCTCTTCATAGCTGTCCTTACTTCCTCCTTGCTAATCCATTAAATTTCCAGATTCACTATCTCCACATTATCCAACCTCTTCTCTCTCTCATTCTCTTCATTAATCAGGACACCTGCTCAGCACACCTTCCTCGTTTCTTAGTACATTACCATCTTTATCCTTTATGTCTAGCCAAACAGTAATTAATGCCAAAAAAACAGAAATCCTGAGTGTGGGTAGGCATTCACCCCCAAAGTCAATACTCCTTACACTCCCTTCTGCTGCAATTCCGGCTGCAAGTCTCTTGTTGAATGTTTCTAATAGCTTAGCACACCTCGCCAATGGTGATTTTCACCCATTCCTCAAGGACTAACTGCTTAACTCCTTCAAGTTAGATGGGCTGTGTTGGTGTTCAGCCATCTTCAAGTCATGCCACAGGTTCTCCATTGCAATGAGGTCTGTACTTTGATGAGGCCATTCCAAGATTCTTCATTGTATCACTTCAAAGCACTCCAGAGTAGCAGTATGTTGAAGGGTTATTCATTGTCCTGCTGGAAGGTGAACCTTCTTCTCAACCTCAAATCTCTGGCAGACTGAAGCAGGTTTTCCTCTTGAACTGCCCGTATTTAGTGCCATCCACAGCAAAAAAAACATTTATTTCTATAGCACATTTTCATACAACAATGTTGCTCAAACTGCTTTATAAAAAGGCCCGGAGAATTTTACAAGAAATGAAAACCAATTCATAAAGGCAATGGTATTAAATAAATAAATTGATTGATTGATTGATTGATTGATTGATTGATCAAAAAGAAAAAAATAATGTCAGATGGCTTTGAGGACAGAAAAAACAAATAAAATCTGCATGGCTTCCAAAGCCAAAAGAATGCCAAGACCCAACTGGACATTCTACCTAACAGTGATGGTCTTAATTCAGTCCTCTTGGTTTTCCTTACTTCACATGATAGGATTTGATGAAGTTGGTCTCTTGGACAGATGAGACACCCACCTTCATTCCATCATTTTAGGGGGCTCTATGGTACCTTGATCAGGTGGGGTGGTGCAGATCGACACCACAGAATAGGCAGCAGAGAACAGTAGAGATTAGTACAGATGTGGATCCCTGAAGAAAATGATAATTCTATGCCCATGTAGTCTTTGAGGAATACAACTGAAAAGTAGCTATGAAAAAGCCATATTAAAAAAGGGATTTTTCTAGCAGTTTTTTTAAAATGTTCCATAGTGTTAGCCTGGCATTTCTCTTTTAGTAAAGTATTCCAGATTTTAGGTGCATAACAGCAAAAGGCTGCCTCACCACTTCTTTTAAGATTAACTCTTGGAATTATAAGCAGACTACTATTAGAAGATCTAAGGTTACAACTTAGAGTGTAGGGAGACAGGCATTCCAAAATACAGGACCGAGCAAAGATTATTTAAGGCTTTATACACCATCAGTGTGTCTGCGTGAGTTTCCTCCCATAGTCCAAAGACATGCAGGTTAGGTGCATTGGCGATCCTAAATTGGCCCTAGTGTGTGCTTGGTGTGTGTGTGTGTGTGGGTGTGTGTGTGCCCTGCGGTATTTTTGGTGTCATAGGGATGCAGGTTCTGACGGACCGGAGGTGGAGGTGACATTTTTATGAGGCAGGTTCTTCTAATGGGCTGCAGAGGGAAAGAGTAGAAGCACCAACCCCCTGTTTGGCAGAGAAACACTTTTATTCAAGCCAGTGAACTGCCTCCCATGCATACATGTGTGACAAAGAGTAGAGTCAATTAGTATGTCGGGTCAGATGAAGGAAAAAGAAGTGATCAGGTCCTGAGTCAACTCTTTTAATATTATTAGTGCAAAAGCTTCTCACTCTTCTGTTGGTGTGCTGGAATGAGTGGTTAGAAGAGCCCCCTGCTATAATCAGCTTACAATTTATTGGCACAATCCAGACAAATGTTTAATTTCATACAACTCACTCCTCAGAGTCTCTTCTTGATTTTTTTGATCATAGTCCTTTTGAAGTTAAGTCCACATGCAAGACTTTCCCTAAAATGCATGACCTCTGTGTGATGCCACCTTAAAGTTAATTTTATGCAGGATATGAAGTCTTCACATGGTGGAGCACCTTCTTGGTAGCCTGCCTGACATGAACTGACCCTGGTGTTCTTGGTCTCCTTTTTTATCAAACAGCCATGTGACTACAAGTGGACTGTCCTGTACTTGCCAGTGTTGCCTTGACTTGGTGGTCCTTGGGTCCTTGGCTGACTGATGCTAGCTTTGGAGGTTCAAACACACACACACACACACACACCCGCACACACACGCACACACACACACATATAAAAGGCAAAGCCCTCACTGACTCACTGACTGACTGACTGACTGACTGACTGACTGACTCATCACTAATTCTCCAACTTCCCGCGTAGGTAGAAGGCTGAAATTTGGCAGGCTCATTCCTTACAGCTTACTTACAAAAGTTAGGCAGGTTTCATTTCGAAATTCTACGCATAATGGTCATAACTGGAACCTGTTTTTTGTCCATATACTCTAATGGAGGAGGCGGAGTCACGTATCGCGTCATCATGTATTACGCCTCCTACGTAATCACGTGAACTGAAAATGAGGAAGAGATTTACAGCACGAGTCAAACGCGGGAACGAAGGTACATGACGTTAATTGTTGAGTGTCTTTTAATACTGTGTAAGCATACATATTAACACATGTGCAATTAAACGTGTGCATTTACGGGGTGATCTCTCAGGTTTAAAAACTCGCCTTTTATTAAAAAGGTAAATGCAAACTCTTTTCATTCTGAAGGGCACAAACCACGTAAGATTTCAGCCGTTAAACGCGCAAAAATGTCGGTACACCAGATAAATAAGTGCAACATATTATCAGTTGTATTGTATGCTTACAATACATATAGAAATGTGTTAATCGTTAACTAATATTATGGGATGGTGTTTTTCAACTCGTGCCTTGATTTAAACGATTGCATGTCTTGGTGGGTTTGCATAGCTTATTGTCAATATCTTTACACCTCTTTTTAAGACTTAATTTAAAAAGGTTTTCTTTTCTTCTTAATTAAAATTTAAAAGCAATACTTCACCGCTGCGAAGCCCCTCTAGCGCTGACGTCTGAGGTTCGATTACCGTAAGCGAGTGCAGTGAGTGTGTACGCCTGATGAGCCAAGAATAAGGGGGAAAGACGTGTCGCGTACTCTTTGCATTATTTGACAGTAAACTATTTTCATCCATTCTATGATCTGCTTCTCACAACTGAAGGCACCGTGGCTGATGTTACCTGACTTGCTGGCCAACCATAAGCGTTACCTGGTAGGTAACCACCCACTCACTTCACTCCCTTACGGGAATTGAACCTCGGACATCAGCGCTAGAGGCGAAGCCCCTAAAATTGCGCCACGGCGTGTGGTTCGTTTATTTGACAGCATGTAGATCAGGGTAATTACATTCACGGCATTCATAGTCTGATTCACAATCTGATTGTATGGGTGGTTACCTACCAGGTAACGCTTATGGTTAGCCTGCATGTCAGCTCGAAGTGATCACTCGAGTGAAGGCAGCTTCACAAAAAAACAGATCCTTAACAAACTGTTATTGGTATATTTTCCCTCAATTTTAAAAGGTTTTCTTTTCTTCTTAATAAAAATTTAAAAGCGGTACTTCGCTGGTGCGAAGCACGGGGATTTGAGTGACTGACGCATACAGAAATATTCATGAGTGCAGGTACTTCGGAAAGAAAGCATCGTGTAAACCTAAAGTTTAAATTACGTTCATAGACCTACAAAAGGTTGCCATTGATTTGAGGCAAGATTGCTTTTCTCATGTACAACTACACGTTGCATTCTTAACAGTAAGCTTGCACGGCTTGGTCATATTACAACCGGAGTGCTGAACTGACAACGTCGTATACAAACAGAACTATAACAATCGTAATAAACGAACAAAAAAAAAAACGAAGAACCCTTGGATTTAATTAAAAGGTTTCCTTCCTTGGCGAAGCAACGAAAAAGGAAAACCTTATATGACGTTCGTTTATAAAATAGCGGAAAAGCTGTGTTAAGGCTGCTTCACAAAAAAACAGATCCTTAACAAATCATTATTGGGATATTTTCCCTCAATTTAAAAAGCTTTTCTTCTTAATAAAAATTTAAAAGCAGTACTTCGCGGGGATTTATATATATATATATATATATATATATATATATATATATATATATATATAAATATATATATATATATATATATATATATAGATCTATATATATATATATATATATATATATATATATATATATATATATATATAGATCTATATATATTTATATATATATATAGATATATGTATATGTATATAGAGATATAGATATAAATAGATATAGATATACATATATAGATATATATATATATATATATATATATATATATATATATATATATATATATGTATGTCTATATATATATATGTAAGCTTATAAGTACTGCCTTACTTCTCTTTAAGAAAGGAAGATGTAATGATACTTGATTTAAACGATTCCATGTCTTGGTCGGTTTGCGTAGCTTATTGTCAATATCTTTACACCTGTTTTTAAGACTTATTGACTGAAACGGGCTTTCACAAAAAAAGTTAGGGCTTTGCTACAGGATACACCCTCCACAAGTTAAGGAAGTAAAAATAAAAGTGTATATTTCTGTTTTATTTAAACCTTTTAAGTTTGTATGCATAGCCCCATTTGGCTGTTTTAGTTTTTTTTTTCTTTCTTCAGTAATATTTAATCTCCTTAAAGAAAAACAACATATGCATTTTACTTTTTTGTATCTCTTTAGTAATATTTTAGTGTAAAAGGATAACCAGTATTTAAACCTTTTATGTTACTTTATAAAGTTATTTTACACAATGTTGAAAAATTAATAAGAAAGCTACATATTTTGGCAGCTGCTGCTTTAATTTTCAATGAAATGAAAAAAGCTCTCCAAGAGAAAACCTCAATCAAGAAGAAACAGTTTGCACTATCTAAAAAGGAGAAACCCTCATTTATAAAGGTTTGCTGCAGATGACTTAACTAAAAATAAATGAATAGTTCCTATGTGTATAATACATATTTATCTATTTGACTTATGCCTTTATTCCAGCAACTTGCAACATCTGAGGTACAATTTGTTACATTACTTTTGTTTTTTGCAGCACAGGCAGGTGAAGTGACTTCCTCAGGGTCACACAGTGGTGTCAGTACCAGGATTTGAACTGACAAGCTCCGGGTTTACTGAAATATTACTGAAGAAAGAAAAAAAAACGAAAATGGGCAAATGGGGCTATGCATACAAATGTCCATCCATCCATTATACAACCCGCTATATCCTAAATACAGGAGCCAATCCCTGCCAACACAGGGCACAAGGCAGGAAACAAACCCCGGGCAAGGTGCCAGCCCACCGCAGGGCGCACACACCCACACACACCCACACACCACGGACAATTTAGAATCGCCAATCCACCTAACCTGCATGTCTTTGGACTGTGGGAGGAAACCGGAGCGCCCGGAGGAAACCCACGCAGACACGGGGAGAACATGCAAACTCCACGCAGGGAGGACCCGGGAAGCGAACCCGGGTCCCCAGGTCTCCCAACTGCGAGGCAGCAGCGCTACCCACTGCGCCACCGTGCCGCCCCCTATATATATATATATATATATATATATATATATATATATGTGTATATGTATATGTAGATATGTGTATATGTAGATATGTATATATATGTATATGTTAGGTGGATTGGCGATTCTAAATTGGCCCTAGTGTGTGCTTGGTGTGTGGGTGTCTTTGTGTGTGTCCTGCGGTGGGTTGGCACCCTGCCCAGGATTGGTTCCTGCCTTGTGCCCTGTGTTGGCTGGTATTGGCTCCAGCAGACCCCCGTGACCATGTGTTCGGATTCAGCGGGTTGGAATATATATATATATGTATATATAGAGAGAGAGAGTAATAGATAAGTCAGACAAAGATAAAGAGTTGGGGCACCATCCTGGTGACCCCCTGTAATTGAAGATTGGAAAAATAACAAAAGCCGAGTGAACTGAACTAAGATGGTGGATCTTGCAGTTATCAGTGCCTCCAGCAGGAAGATGTGAGTCCTGGTGGGTAGACACTAGCAGTGTGATGTCATTGGTGTCAAAGCTGTCAATCTTTCATTCTACAGAAGGCAGAAGACAAAATGTATTTGGACACAACCCCTGCAGCAGCTAAAAGTTACCATCAGCATAGCTTTTAAGCAGTCCCTTATCCCTATATATATATATATATATATATATATATATATATATATATATATATATATATATATATATATATATATATGTGCCATTTCCATCTTTTGAACATGTAAGTCCACCAATGGCCTAATGACTAGCATTGTCTCCTCAAGTTAGCATTTCCAAGAACTGTATAGCATTTTGTGATATCAAGTAGTCAAATGTTTTTCTCACTTTTCAACCCTAATTCTTTCAGCTGTGCGATGTTTGAGGGTATCTTGGTGGAAATAATCAGACGAGAGAAATATAGTACAAAAAGACATATGTATTTCACTTGCTTTAAAATGTAGCTTCCACACCCAAATTACAATGTGGCATAATCATTTATACATGCATATCCAGGCTGGAGAGAAGCAAATGGAATGTACAGTTGTCATGCAGTTCTTCAGTGGGGAATATTGACAACTATATTTGCAGCGACAGAGTGCAAGGCAGCATTTAGATGGCTTCTGGCTTTGTGATGGATCCTCGCCATTATAAATACTCACATATTTGCATATTCTTTGACTTTTTGTGAACCTTGACATTTATAGGCAACTGCCATCTGAGCTGTTGATGTTATTTCTGGACTGTGCCCAAATAGCACCTTTCTCTGTTCTAACCACTCATGGTTTCTACAGACAGAGACCCTGGCCATATATATTGACCAGAAAACATCAGCACTTTTTAAATAGCCTGCCTGTGTCATCTGTCATTTGTGTTATCGTATCTCCCTGTCAGATTCACCCTGTCGGCTGGTGTGTGGCTTCAGTAAAGACCTATGCTTAATAAATGAATGTGTGTATAGAATAAACTGCACAGATCACAGTGGCACACTACCTTAACACTTACCTTAACTTTACCTGTGGTCCTCACTTGAACACATCAAAGAAGAGCAACAGTGGCAAATCCTCTGGTCAGGTGGACAGACTTGTGCCAAATAAATAGAGACTCCAACTATGGAGTAAAGACCTGTGCTGTTGTTCTAACTTGTTACATGAATGGACATTCGCCATTTCAGTGTTTGTCCACAATATTCATGTAAGTGAAAGGAGAAACCCAGCTGAAGGACGAGGAATGTGGTGTTTCCACATCGAGTTGTCTCATTAAGCAGTAGGGACAAGTCAATGAAGTTTCATCCTGACCGAAGGACTGTTTCCTTAAGAGGCATTAGCTCTCTGGAAATGTGTTCTTTTCAATTGCGGCATTTTAATTAACCTGAATTTAAATAATTATAAATAAAAAAGGTATTATCCCCCCCCAGCATGCAATATGACGGTTAAAAGATTACACGAGAAGTAAAAAGGATAATTTAACTCTTTACTGACGGGTTCACGTGGTATTACAGATGGGAAGTCTATGACAGTCTCTTTTCAAGCAATGTGGGAGTCTTGACCTATGCAGTCTGCCATCTTTCGTCGCCATGCTGAAAGGATTTACACCAGACGGAAGACATAATCTTCCGCCCGGCAGCTTCAAAGTGTGTTGGCCGTAGGTCCACCCTTATATTCTGGTTGCTCCATGTGCAGGCTTCTCTGGATCCAAACAAGGACAGGAAAGGACTCAAACCCCACCTTCAAACATACAGGAATAGCACAATGCCTACATACAGTTGTCATTCTCCCAACAAGGAAAGAGGATGGTGTGCTGACAGAAGACAGAAATATCCTAGTCTGTCTTTAGGCTGACTATTCAATTCTCCAGTTGTCTTTGGCTCTCTAGTCCTGTGCTTGGCTCGGCAATTCTAAATGCTGATGCTGTGCCCCTGTGTACCATACTTGGTCTGCCTGTATGAATGAGTCCATAACAGTGGGCACAGAGAACAGTGACATTAAACTTAAATAAAAAACACATAGTATAACAAGGACTTGTCATAATTCTGCTGGGCAACAAAGAGCCAGTCCAGTCCCAAAGTCAGTAAGCAATTCATGCTGTGTCTGCTTTGTGAAAGCTGAGACTTCAAACAGTAGGTAGAGAAATCTTGTACATTCCACTGTCATTGTCATAGAAAAAAATGAACAGACAGGAAGAGTAGCATCATGTTCCCAGAGGATGGTGCCATCCTGTCTGTTTCATGAGATTTCCAGCCTTATTTGTGAGGTTGCTGTAATAATTTCTTACTTTCTTTCCTTTGCAGTTATGAAGGCCGAGAAGGGATGGAGCTGCTTTGTGTTCTTTGTACTCCGCATGACACACGTCGTCTGGACACGTATGTGTTTATATGATTTATGATTCCAAGACTGGCTGCCTTTAAATAGGACTGATTTCTGTTGGTATCACAGCAGACTTCTGTTGTACCTCATTCTTATTTGATGTTTCTCTTGTAAATCTTCTATAAACGGACCTCAGTCTTGTGAACAGAACAGACAAGTTTGTTTTATTGAATTTAAGAATCAGACAATTTAATGTGGAGACTCAATTTCAGAGGTGACAGCTGGGTAAGAAATAGAAACCAACCTCACATGTTTTAGGAAAATGAAGTAAACATTGAACAGCATTTAGTCTTCTTCTTTCTAAGGTGACTCTCCTTTATTAATTCAAATGGAATTTTTCTCATTGACAAGTCTTGATGCTCACTACAGCCATTTTGTTTTTTTTTTTCAGAGAGTTTTCAAGTTATTGGACCTTCCTCAGCTGTTTTTGCTTTAGTTGGTGAAGATGTCACCCTACCAGCCTCACTCTCACCAGCTATCAATGTTCAGGGGTTTGAGGTCAGGTGGTTTCGAGACGACTTTGACTCTCCAGTACTTTTATACCACAATCTCCAAATCAGACCTGAGCGCCAGATTCAATCCTATAAGGGAAGGACTGCGCTCTTCCTAGAAGAACTTGTAAGTGGAAACGTATCTCTGAGACTCCAGGATGTCCGTGCTTCTGACAGAGGCCTCTACAGATGTTTTGTTGATTCTGGACCATGGAATGAGGAGGCTGACATCACTCTGAAAGTTGAAGGTCATTTTGAACTTCCTTTCTTTGTTTTTCATAGTTTGCCGTCCCTCTGGTGGCTGTGACATGCTTCAGTAATGTGGACCTAAAATGCAGAGACCCTGTAGTGTTTATTTTATTTTATTTTTGGTGACACAGACACTTTGATCAACTTACCTATTGATGTTCATGTAACAGTTAAAATGTCCAGTGACCATCTGGTTCTTGTCAAATGTCCCAAACCATTGATTTTCTGTTTCTGCTCCTAAACCCAACTCTGCTCCCATCTCTCAGCTTACACTAAAGGTAGTTTTAAATCAGCATACAGCATCAGCTTTTCAGTCTCCGGTCATTTTACTGTCTCTAAGGCCGAATTATTTACAAAAGAAAGCCATAACAGTTTGACATTGTGTTTTCAATCAATCAATCCATCTTTATTTTGCATAGCACTAGTAACGGTTTTCACCATCATAAAGCACTTCACAAACCAAAAATAAAATTACTGTCCAGTGCCAGATACATAAACTGAGAAAAGCACAGGAAATACCGAAAAACATGAGCATCAGTGATAAACACCACAAGGAGCTTCGGCGTCATTCTGACTGATTTTAAATAAAAGCTGCTGCAGAAACCCCCAAAACAGCAACACTAAATAAAACAAGAAGAGAAGAGCACAAAGCAACGTTATGCCACAGAGACCAGGAGAGACAGTTCAGCCATAGGCACAGGACGTCAGGATTTCGTGGTGTTGCCCTTTTGTGATATTTATAACCCTGAAGGCACAGGAGTAGGCTAGAGATCACCGTCAAGTACATTTAGGCCCAATGTATCCTGACATGCCTCAGTGGCTGAGGATTGGTTAGATCTGTGGGTGTGGCTAATGTAAATAAGCACCAGCATCATCCCAAAATGTGACCTTTGACCAGGGACCACTCCTTCCCCACCAACACAGGAGGAGTCCTCCTGTTGCATGTTTTAATTGTGAACAAAAAAGAAATTAATAAATGTGAGTTGATTAAAAAAATAAAGGGATCCTTCCAGTGAAACCCCTAAGAAATTGGTTTTATTTCTCACAACAGGCCAATCTCTTTTTTTCTGTATGCCCCTCATTACTTTTCCATTCTTTTCTGTTCACAGTTGTGGGCACTCGGCCCTCCATTTCCATCAGCACTGCAGAGGACCAGCAGACTAGACTGGAGTGCAGCTCTGAGAAGTGGAGCTCTCAACCTAAAGTCACCTGGAGAGACATGAGTGGTGTAGATGTGACGTCAGCGTCCACCATAACAGTACAACGGGATGATGAGGGTCTCCTCAGGGTCAGCAGTGTCATCCCCATCAAGTGGGAGTTCAATGTGTTCTCCTGTCTGATGAGAAGTAACACAACCAAACCGGCCTATCAGTCCAAAGTGGGGGTCTACGGTGAGTACTCAGAGGTCAGAGACTTATCCTCTCATTGACTTTAGTGCTGCTATCATCTGATTTTGTTTTATTGTGAAACCTTCATTAATATGTAATACTTTACATTGAAACACAAAGAGCAGAAATTCTAATTCAGTATAAAAACTGAACACCTGTAAGGAAATTGAGGAAACGAGGAGGAAAATTTGAATGCATCTGGAGAATATTTGAGAAAACGTGAAAAACATGTTGTCAAAGTAAATGTTCAGTTATATTGATAATACCCTGCGCTGTTGATAAGATTTGACTAACTGGGACGTTCTTAGTCATAATGGCTTGGAAAACTGATATCTCAGTCTGCAGTCTTATTTTACATACAGTGCAATAAAGACAAATACACCCGTGACATTTTTGCTGCTAATCTTAACTGGGATTTCGTCAGTCACGTCAGATATCTGATAAGGTGAAGTGGTGGCTCTCAGGCTAAAGGATCTGTGCTGAGATCTGGAAGGTTGAAGGTTCAAATCCCATTACTGCAGAAGAGATCTTACTCTGTTGGGCCCTTAACCTGAAAATTGCTCCAGGGCCAATGTGCAATGGCTGACCCTGCACTTTGACCTCCAAAGGTCACATGAAAAGTCAATTTCCCCTCAGGGATTAATTCAGTGTACCAAATACCAAAAAAATGTGATGTTAGATGTATTTCTGAATAAAACCTTAGACTTGTTATTGTTTTCATCTCTTAGTCTGTAAAACTAATCAAATTGGGCCTTTTAATACTGCCAGTGCATGACATGTCTTTCTTGATCTCCATTTTTGGCTTTCTCTATTTAAGATGGCGTGTGTGCTCATTTCTTCACTTTAATTACCTCCGGCTTGATGAGAGCAGCTTTATCTGGTGTCTCTTTCACATGTGACTAATAATTGACTGGCAGCTCATTTGCAGCATCTGTTGCCAAGCTCAGGTTTGAGGATTTCATGATGTCAATAAATCGTCAAATACTGGAATTTAGCATTTATTGTCAAGAGAGAAGGCAAATCAAATGTAATCAAATAAAGATCAGGAAGGGTTTCATGAGCAGAAGAGCTAAGTACACTCTGAATGTTAACACCATGGATGCTCATTAAATCTGCATTGTGGTGACGAGACTGTGATTGTGTCAGAGTGTTTGGCTCCAGTTTGAGCTCATCAAATCCTCCCTTCAAGTCAGGGTCACTCACAGCATGGATCTAAGCTTTATATCATGGCTAAAAAATGAAAAACGGCCAATCCAAACTGGGAGAAAAAGAGTCTGAGAAGTCAAATAAAGTAGCAGGGTTGTGAGCCAAAAACATCCTAAAGAAACAGCAAACAAAACCAAAATTATAATGAAAAAAAAATCAAAGGTAACCGAGGCCCTTTACTAACCAAATGATCCAAATGCTCTTCTGTAGATGGAAATACTGCAGATTATCTAAAAACTAAATGCCATGTGCAGTGCACAACCATCTTAAATAACATGAGGATGGTGATGTCACATGTCACGTTGATGTCTGGTCACAAGTGTAATAACCTGGTGCCATTAACACTAGAATTACCAGAGCCTACGAAAAAACTCGTAAATCCGTCCCACCTTAAATCGCGTCTTAAATCCGTTTTCACCTCTCCGCCAGAGTCCTTTGTCATCTAAATGTGCTGATAAAGCTACTAGCAGCCAGCTATTCCATCCCCCCACCGACTTAGAATGAACTTCTCTCCTAGCTCAAGCCTTGCCTTGATTTGATTACCTGGGATTGAAGTGGAGTTTTACAGTGGAAATAATTCTAGCGTTATTTGGAATACACGCATTTCATGTGTGTTCCATTTCTATAGTTGGCTGTGCAAACACATTTTTAAAACAGAAACGTTTTTCATATTCTAATAGTAAATGACAAAATGTAGGCATAAACTATATAACGTATGAAGCCTGAAGTCCATATATCAAAGAAACACTTTCACAAAAGGTACAAATAAAAGAACACGTGCGCCTTCATTCAAAAAAAAAAAAAAAAAAAAAAAACCGCGTTAGCATGCCACATTGACTTTCTTACTGCAACTGCCGCGGTGGCGTAATGGTATCAGCGCCTGACTGGGAATCAGAGGGTGGTGAGTTTGGTTCCGCACGGCTCCACTTCGAGAAATTAACTGCTCTTATTCTTACAATTTTAGAATAACAATATAAATTTGATTTCAGTCTGTAACAGGCGGTGTAACTTATGATACTGGTAAAGGTTAGCTTTTTTTTTTTTTTTTTTTAATTCACTTTTCATTCTCGCAGTCACACTCAGAATCAATCTATACAACCCCATCTGACACAGCTGGTTTCACATAAATAAAAGTGCACTTTTATTCAAGACTATAACCGAAGAATAAAGAAAGCAAGTTACAGTTGGTGGTTGATACGACAGCTTGCGTGGTGCAATGCTAAGAACTGCTGATTTCCGATCCGTGCTATATAAAATCATCACATTCAAATATTAATAGTTCCCACACACCCAAGGTCCGCCATTCCTACATTTACAACATGTGTACTTGTTGCAGTGTACACACCTCTCTGTGCTATGGTTCCTATTACAGTGAATGAGCACCTGACACTGTACTTTCTTCCCTGGGGGAAGCTGAGGTCTTAGAACGGAAGTTTGTTGACGCTGTATCATCTTTTCTTTTTCCATCGCCTTTTCCTGTAAGAAGCGACGACGAAGTTCCTCTGCAAGGTGAGCCATGAACACTCTTCTTTTCTCAGCGGACCCCGTGCATGCCTTATACAGTACGTGTGCGTTCATCGCTGCTAGGTCAAGGATGTTGTACAACACAGCAACCGGCCACCTGCGTGTTCCTGTGCGCACTGAACAAGCACGCGCCTTCTGGTCCATGATGTCAACGCCACACTGGGGAAAAAAGAAAGACAAATATATGTGACATTTTGAAGAAATCATTTTATCACCAGAAGAGCACCAGAATACTTCGTCACACTAATATTTTTTTCATTAGCATACCTTCATGTGGTTGTAGTCTGTGACCGTGTTTGTTTTTTTTTTTTTATCTTGCCCAATCTCCACATCATGGTGCATTGTGCTGAGAATGCAGACAGACTTCATCTTTTTGGGCACATACACTGTCAGCATGGCACTGGGAGATCTAAACACCAGCGTGGAGAATTGTTCGTGTACTGAACTGACTTTAGCTGCAGGTGGAAGTTCCCGTCGCACTTTATTCATGGTGCCAAGCAGAGTTGTATTGCGGTGCAGCAGTCTATTAGCCAGCGAAAGTGACGTGAAGAAGTTGTCTGTTGTTACGGTTCTGCCTTTGTCCAGAAATGGCTCCATAAGCTTTATGACCACAGACTCGGAAAGTCTTTCTCCCGTGGGACGACTGGGATCTTTTCCTAAATAAGGAGTGGCATTGCACATGTACTTTGTCTCCAAATCTGCCGCAATCCAAAAACAAAAAATGTGTTTGCACAGCCAACTATAGAAATGGAACACACATGAAATGTGTGTATTCCAAATAACGCTAGAATTATTTCCACTGTAAAACTCCACTTCAATCCCAGGTAATCAAATCAAGGCAAGGCTTGAGCTAGGAGAGAAGTTCATTCTAAGTCGGTGGGGGGATGGAATAGCTGGCTGCTAGTAGCTTTATCAGCACATTTAGATGACAAAGGACTCTGGCGGAGAGGTGCAAACGGATTTAAGACGCGATTTAAGGTGGGACGGATTTACGAGTTTTTTCGTAGGCTCTGGTAATTCTAGTGTTAATAATAAGAGCAATCACAAAAATACTCAGAAACAAAATGACAAAGTGAAATAAGTAAACCCAAAATTAACAAATAATAATAATACTTACAGTGCAATTTGAATGTCTTCAGCCTTCTTCACTTTTCTCACATTTTGTTGTGTTGCAGTTTTGTGCTAAATTCATTTAAATTAATTTCTTCTCTCAACACTCAATAATCCAGAATGACAAAGCGAAAACAGGATTTTAGGGAATGCGCAAATTATTCAAAAAATTATTATTCAAAAATGGAAATATCCCATTGAAACAAATATTCAGACCTTTGCCTTGATGCTTGAAATCTGTCTCAGGTACATTTCATTCTGTTGAACACCACTGAGATGTTTCAGCACCTTGTTTGGAAACCACCTGTGGTCAATGCAACTGACTGCACATGATTAGGAAGTCCCACAGTTGAGCAAATCCCATGCCAAGGGGTCGAAGCAGAGCTCAGAGACAGTTGAAGAGAATGTTTAGCATATAACTGATAACATGTCCTCTTAATATAAATATGTCTATATATTGGACGTTTGATCATCCTGTCTTAGGTTACATAGAGAGACACCTGATGCTTCATTCAAAGGTCAGGGGTTACCTGGAGGTCCTGCATACTTGCACAAGGTCACCCTACTTCAAGCAATTAGACAAAAGACAAGATAACTAAGGAAAGCTTAACAGACAAAAAGTGCCAAGCTAAACAGTAATTGTGGGAGAAGAGCCATGAAAAGAGACATGACAAACAACCAGTGGTCACTCTGGCTGAGATCTGGAGAACCCGTGTGGAGATGGGAGAAAATTCCAGAAGGACAACCATCACTACATTGTTCCACTGATCTACACTTTATGGCAGAATCCTCCCCACAGTAAAAGAGACATGGAAGTCTGCACTGAGTTTGCAAAGAGGCGCATAAAGGACTTTTAGACACTGAGAAACAAGATACTCTGGTCGGATAAAACCAAGACTGCCGTCATGTCTGGAGGACACCAGGCTCTGCTAATCACCAGTGCAACACCATTCAAATGGTGAAGCATGTTGGTGGTAGCATCAGAGAGTGGGATACCAGGCAGGGATGAGGTAATTCTGAACAGAGCAAAGTACTGAGATATCCTGTATAAAAACCTGCTCTCTAGTGCTTGGGACCACAGACTTGAATGAAGGTTCACCTTCCAACAGGACAAAGCAAAGACAACACAAGAGTGGCTTAGGGACAACTCTGTGAATGTCCTTGAGTAGCTCAGCCAGAGCCGGGATTTGAACCCAATTAAACTGAATGACCTGAAAGTAGCCGTCTAGCAAGGGTCTCCATCCAACCTGACAGAACTTGACAGGATCTTCAGAGAAGAATGGCAGCCAATCCCCAAATCCAGATGTGTGAGACTTGTCACGTCAGACCCAAGAAGACTCCAGGCTGTCATCACTGCCAAAAAGGGACTCAGCAAAGTACTGAGGTAAGGGTCTGGTACTTGTGTCAATGGGATATTTCAGGTTTTCTTTTAAAGTTTAATACATTTGCAAACATCTCTAATTGAGTGTTGTAGATGAGGGGAAAAGAATTTCAATGATTTGAGCAGAAGGATACAACACAGCAAAATGAGATAAAGGGCTCTGAATAGTTTCTGAACCTGCTGTAAGGCACATGATGTTACTGAACCTGTAATGGCATATCAGATAATGTTCATGATAACACTTTCTTTACTATTTACACTAAAGGACATGTCTTTAAAAAGGTCCCTAAATTTAATATTAGGTTTCTTATTTTAAACAGCCCATTCTGAATGTACGGCTAAGTTATCTAATTAAGAAAAAAACGCAATAAACCCACTCAAACTTTGAGTGAGAGAGCACACGACTATTTACATTTCAAACATTTAACATATTAATAATGTTAAAAAAGAAAATAAAGCAATCAGTAGAAATGTACAATCACCTGTTCATTTAACAAACTTAACTCACTTATTCAATATCTTTGTCTTTTTTTAAATTCTCCTTTTGTCTCATTAAGCATTTTACTTACATAGAAATGTGAAACTTTTTGGTTTCTCCTGTTTTGTGTTTAAAGCACTTGAAGCTCTTGAAAAATCCAACAATTAACCATAAGGGGCCTCTGTCACACACACACACACACACACACACACACACACACACACATGCACACACACACAAATAGTACCCATAAATAAATGAATAGCACCCCACCGTTGCAGGACTAGGCTGTCTGTGGCTGTGTGGTGGTCAGATGTTTAAATGGCCCCTTTGTTCTGTCGGAGCTAACAAACAAACAACTGAACACTCACTGGAGTAGCGAGGTGTTCAAATGTGCAGCTGACTCACACGTGGTAAGGTGCAAATGTAGGGGGGCAGAATGAGAACTCACAGTGGTAACAGTGCTTACCTGAGGAGCTTCACCCAACATCTGTATTAGCTGCTGAGCTGAACCAACCAGATATTAATGGCTGCACCCTACAAACAGTTATGTCATAAAGTCAACTGCCGGATAAACCCAGTTGGGTGCCCCTGGGCTATGACAACTCAGTGCCCCCTGCAGCACACTTTGTTTGGCAAAAAAACTCAAAAGTGGAAGAAAAATAATGTAACAGTATGATAAAGATCAAACAAGTGACAGTAATATTACAAAGGAAACCGAAACACAGAAACTGTCGAGCTCACTCCTAAACAAAAGAGAAGACACACCATTGTGTAAGCTTCACACTGCAACACAATTAGACACTCAGAAAGAGGAAGAACGCGACAGCTCACCATTGAGGTCAAATAAACACCACAAATCAAATTCTAGGAAAGTGGCCAGCTAGACCAGACGTTCTTTTTCTCTTTTGTTTGGCCCCACTGAAGCATGAAGGTCATAACTAGTAATCCTTTATTAATGTTATTTCTTTTAACAACTGTGTGAATCAGAATGTGTCACTTGAAGATGATTACTGAGTACATATAAAAGGATTCTCACAAAAAGGGATGCAATTTTGAAGAAAAAAAATGTATAAAATGAACATAGCACTGCAATTTATCAGTAAGTCAGTCATTGTCCAACCCGCTATATCCTAACAGGGTCATGGGGGTCTGCTGGAGCCAGTCCCAGTCAGCACAGGGCAAAAGGCAGGAAACAAACCCCAGGCAGGGCACCAGCCCACCGCAGGGCACACACACACACCAAGCACTCACTAGGGACAATTTAGAATCACCAATACACCTGACCTGCATGTCTTTGGACTGTGGCAGGAAACCCACGCAGACACGGGAAGAACATGCAAACTCCATGCAGGGAGGACCCGGGAAGTGAACCCAGGTCTCCTTACTGCGAGGCAGCAGCGCTACCACTGCGCCTACCACTGCGCCACCGTGCTGCCCACTCTGCTCTTTTGGTTTAATTTGATTTGATTTGATATACTGAGAGGAAATTGTCCATTCGCATGACGTTGTTTTGGAGGTAAGAGCGTAAGGTCAGTTACAAACTGGCAGATCAAAACTGTTCAAGTGATGAGGTGCAGCTGAAGTGCTGCATGCTGCTCACCCCACTGCTACGTACGCTTCTATAGAGTAGATTGAGACACTTCAGATGCCCCCAGAATTTCTCTTGTGTACCCCACTTTGAGAACAATACAAGTTCTACGCCTCATTTAAATTAAAGTGCTATGATGGTTTGATTTTAATAACTCAGAAATACATCACAAAACTTTAAAAAGTCATAGTCTTGTGCCCCTAGTTTCTTAGGCCTCTGGACTAAAGTCCAGCTAAACCTGTACATTAATCTGACCCTGTTAGTAGGCAAACACTTCTGTGACTAATTATCAATAATTTACATTTCCTTTTATTCACTTATTATCAGATACTTACATCAGTCTAGGGACTGTTTGGGAAGAAGTATGACAGGACAAGGGGACACAATTGACACCACAAGTGAAGGGCTCAATTATTTATGCCCATGCCCTTTTTATTGATTGTGTCGTACATGCACAAATAAAGCTGTAACCGAAATAAGACCTGCGGACATGTCACCGCTTCAGCCAGCACTTCCCTTAGGGATCTTTATGGCAGCTCTCAGACTTTGGCTCAGCTCCTGTTATGTTGGACTGTCCCAGTTCAAAAACATGCTTAGTGGCTCTTAGTGGCTTAGTGACTCTTAGCCAGCACAGTTTTGTACTGCATATGTGGCGGCACCCGGCCCAGGGCTGCTGGTTTTGTCATCGGGCAGCTCCTTCACACCCTCCAGACAGCTCTGTCCACATTAATGGGACTTCAGAGTATTCAGGTAGAACTTGAGTCACACCGTACGTGACGGAGCCTGTCCCAGTGGGCCTGTGTGCAGTACATGGGAGACAACGATATCAGAGCCAAAGCCAAACATGGAACTGACCGTCTCCTGTGTTAATGGCAAGGCTGATAAAAAGTAAAGTAATTTGCCACATTCTTTTTCCTCAGATTAGTTCAAAGCAAAGCAAATTTTATTTGTCACGAGTTAATTTTGCACACAGTACCATGTGGAGTGAAATGCTTAGTTACTCAGCTCCAAGACTGTACATTAAAGAAGATAAGGGGCAATAGCAGTAATACACTATGAGAAATAGGGTAGTAACAGCACCCAAAATCAAAACACAAGCTCACAGGCAGAAGTCCTGGGTTTATAAGCAAGGTTTATTACAAATCACTCCTGACACTCTTCTCCACCCACTCCACCTGCCTGCACTCTCTTCTTCACCTCTCTTTCACACTCCCCATTACTCTGTACTGTTGATCCCAAGTATTTAAACTCATCCACCTTCGTCAACTCTACTCCCCTCATCCTCACCATTCCACTGACCTCCCTCTCATTCACACACATGTATTCTGTCTTGGTGGTCCTACTGACCTTCATTCCTCTCCTCTTCAGATCTCTTAATGCTGCCACCTCTTATATTTTGTGCACATCACCTCTTTCAGTTTTGGCTGCTTCCACCTCAGGTACACCCCATATAGCGCCTTGATTTATAAGTGCACAGGGGGTGTCCCCGCGACATTCAGTACATTTGAACAGTGACACACATACATAGAAAACAAGCCAATGTGGACTAAGCAGTCAGCGTGACTTCATATTTGGACTGAAGAAGGAAACCAAAGTCTGTCCACAACATCTTTATTACTGCTGAGGACTTTGCTAGTGCTGATAACACACTGTTGTACCACACCAGCTGACACTCCAATTATATCACGTGTCTCCACTTGGTCACATGTCTCATGTTGTTGGTCATGTCTGTCATTAAACTCTGTAATCCTGGTCACCTTTTCTGTTTGCTGGACATTCAATCTAAGCTTAACACTTCAAACTTAACACACATATTTGAAGATGCTCAATTCCAAACTCTCACACTCACACATTTGTCTGATTTTTTTTTCAGTTTTCTCCCCTGGTATCTCTGGCTGGTCGGTGGTCTTCTGGTTATCGTTGGCTTTTTATGTGGCAGTGACCATTGTGCTGATATTAAAATGGCGAAAAATGAAAGGTGCGTCCTGGAGCTGCTGTATTGAATTATATACATAAAGGTGACCACCATGATTATTTCATGTCATCTCTTTGTTTCTTTGTTTTAGACAAAAATGCAAGATATAAGACCAAAGGTAAGGACACTTCAAATAAAGCCCTTGGTCCCCTGAGACATACCACATTTCAGGTGTTTCTGATGAATGTGTGACATTATCTACTTTGACCATTAAAATGCATAAAACTTCATGAAGACAAACATCAAATGTAGGGTTTAAGGCTCAGTGTGCAAAAGGGAACAATAAACACAGAAAACAGTGTTGGTGTCACCATACCAGAAAAGTGGGCTTCTAGTGGGCTCAGAGATGGGACATTGAAATGTTAAATGGGCAAAGGACACTCCATGAGGGGATTCACAGATTCTCTACAGTTAAAACAATATTAGTGGGGTTTGGATATGAGAGAAACCAAATGCCAGGTCCATAAACTCAGAGTAGTCTAACATTGAAGCTGTTACAGTTGACAGGCTCAGAGGGCTTCAAAAATACCTATATATATATATAATTCACTAAGCCGGAAGACAAGTAGCCACCCATGGAAAGCACGCCGGAAGGGGCGTGGATTCACTAAGCCGCCGACAAGTAAGCCGCTTATGGCGCACGCAGGAAGGAGCCACGGCCACCAACTCTAAGACCATTGGATACAACGACAACTCGCAGAGCCACGCCCACCAACTCGGACGCGACGACTGGGAAAAAACGCCGTCATTTATGTTCGTCTGGGCTAGAGGCCACATGCATCTCTGAGCCACGTTGACTTTTCATTAGTCAACCTCAGTGGAACCTCGGTTCACACAGAGGCCGCGCTGCCTAGAGACAGAGGCACACAGGCAGCCTGAGAGAGAGAGCCGCGCACACACACAGGCAGCGCCAAAGAGAGACAGAGACACACACACAGAGAGAAAGATAGATAGATAGATAGATAGATAGATAGATAGATAGATAGATAGATAGATAGATAGATAGATAGATAGATAGATAGATAGATAGATAGATAGATAGATAGATAGATAGATAGATAGATAGATAGATAGATAGATAGATAGATAGATAGATACTTTATTAATCCCAAGGGGAAATTCACATTCTCCAGCAGCAGCATACTGATACAATAAACAATATTAAATTAAAGAATGATAATAATGCAGGTAAAAAAACAGACAATAACTTTGTATGATGTTAAATGTTAACATTTACCCAACCCCCAGTGGAATTGAAGAGTCTCATAGTTTGGGGGAGGAACGATCTCCTCAGTCTGTCAGTGGAGCAGGACGGTGACAGCAGTCTGTCGCTGAAGCTGCTCTTCTGTCTGGAGATGATCCTGTTTAGTGGATGAAGTGGATTCTCCATAATTGAGAGGAGCCTGCTCAGCGCCCATCGCTCTGCCACAGATGTCAAACTGTCCATCTGCATGCCAACAATAGAGCCTGCCTTCCTCACCAGTTTGTCCAGGCGTGAGGCCTCTTTCTTCTTAATGCTGCTTCCCCAGCACACCACCGTGTAGAAGAGGGCGCTCGCCACAACCGTCTGATAGAACATCTGCAGCATCTTATTGCAGATGTTGAAGGACGCCAGCCTTCTAAGGAAGTATAACCGGCTCTGTCCTTTCTTGCAAAGAGCATCAGTATTGGCAGTCCAGTCTAATTTATCGTCCAGCTGCACTCCTAGGTATTTATAGGTCTGCACCATCTGCACACAGTCACCTCTGATGATCATGGGGTCCATGAGGGGCCTGGGCCTCCTAAAATCCACCACCAGCTCCTTGGTTTTGCTGGTGTTCAGGTGTAGGTGGTTTGAGTGGCACCATTTAACAAAGTCATTGATTAGGTCCCTATACTCCTCCTCCTGCCCACTCCTGATGCAGCCCATGATAGCAGTGTCATCAGCGAACTTTTGCACGTGGCAGGACTCCGAGTTGTATTGGAAGTCCGATGTATATAGGCACAGAGGCAGCACCAGAGAGAGAGCCGCGCACACACACAGGCAGCCCCAAAGAGAGACAGACGCACACACACGGGCAGCGCCAGAGAGAGAGGGCTGGACTCATAAGGTAGGAAGGCAGTTAAAGAACGCACTGGGCTTGTTTTTGTTTTCACTTCTGTTTACAGCGATCGGTTCATAGTGTGCATTGTTGCAATGTTACTTTTCTTGGTGGTTTATTAAATTACGGATTTTTTCAAATGTTCATTTTTTTCCCTGTGCTTAAAACTCATTAAAAAAAAGTGTTTTTAGCCAGCGGTTGGTAGCGTGAACTATTGCAGTATTAGTTTTCTCTGGTGTTCAAGGTTTTCTCAGTGTTATTCAATGTTTTTACATTTAGTTTACTATTACGCTGTGCATTCTATGGTTTAATTAACTATATTTGTGCTTAAAAACTTAAAATATATATTTACATACAGTTTGTACAGTCTGGAACTGATTAATTGCATTTACAAACAATCCTATGGGAGAAATTGCTTCGGTTCACAACCAAATCGGTTTACGACCAGAGTTTTGGAACGAATTATGGTCGTGAACCAAGGTTCCACTGTATTCTTTTCAGTTATGACGCACGACTGCATCCACAATTGTAAACTGTTTTACACGCCATGGTCTTAGAGTTGGTGGGCGGGTCTCCGTGAGTTTCTCTTGCGAGTGGGCACATGACCAGGTGGTGTGTATGCTTCGAGAACAAGGGTGGACGCGGCAGGACTATCTAAGAAGAGGCATGTTTGTCACGGATGTGAATTGCTGTATGCAGCGTGTAAAACAGTTTGCTTGTCGCAGAAGTGAATCGCTGTATGCAGCATGTAGAACAGTTTGTGAGGGGTATCCCATGGTCTTACAGTTGGTGGGTGGGTCTCTGTTGGTTGCTCGTGCGACCGGGCACATGACCAGGCAGTGTGTATGCTTCGAGAGCGAGGGTGGACATGACAGCACCATCTAAGAAGAATCATATTTGTCGCGGATGTGAATAGCTGTATGCAGTGTGTAAAACAGTTTGCGAGGGGTATTCCATGGTCTTAGCAGTGTCTGTACTTCGATGTGAATCGATGTATGCAGTGTGTAAAACGCTGTATTGTATGTTGCCCTCTCCAGAGTTACATCTTTTCATTCACCTACAGTCGTATCCTCAAAACCAACCCCATTTGGACAACTGTGTCTTTCAGGAAGTGTTCACCCATCAATACATAATTATGCGGCGTATGCTACGCCGCGGGTTGGCTAGTACAAAATAAAATAATAAAAGTAAAATCTAAAACACCACACAGCACATACACTCATACTCGCAAACACACAAAGAAGAATTTCTGAAGAATTACGAGAATGAAATATTCAAGAAATACTACATAACCATTTAGTCTTTAGAAGTAACAGAAATTTAGAGCAACAAAACAGCTTTCTTAATAATAATAATAATATTCATTATAGCAATAATAATAATACATTTTATTTATATAGTGCCTTTCCAATGTTCATGCTTCTTAATAATTCAGATTCAAGTCCTGATATTAAAGAGCCAATTGACCGATGAGGCAGACTTCACAAAAGCCCTCCACGACGTCTGTTTTTTCTTCTAATGCAGCTCTCTGGTATTTTTCCGGTTGCTGTTTACATTCCTGTACAATTCGTACAGCATTATTACAAAATACAAGCATTAATTTATTGGTGCTGAGGACTTCAATAAAGCTAATTTAAGGAATGTCTACCCTAAATATCATTAGCCAGTCCCTCGAGAGGTGCTTACACTCCAGATCACTGGTACACCATGACAACCTTCAGCTTCACACCATTCAGGAGATGTTAAATGAGACGCCTCTGCCAACACACAGTCAGGCTGTCATGGTGTACTTTGGTTCCAGCTTTTCATTCTGATTTTTATATCCTCTGCATTAGTTTCTGTTTGTTTCTGTGTTTTGTTTCTGTGATGTGTTGAGAATTTCAATACGTGATACAAGGCCACATTTTGTATTGGCAGCATTTTTAATCACAAAGATCAATATGACATTTGGTCTTATGTGTCGTATGCTATTTGTACTTTTATGTGTGTGTCTTTGTTTATATTGAATTCTTGTCTACTGTTCTGAGTAATCAGAATTCATGTATGAATTTCATTGTTATTTTGTGCACATGACAAGAAACAAGGGACAGAAACCTACTTGCTTAATTGCAATTATAAGATTCCCTTAACTTTGTCATCACTCACACATTTCAAATATTTATTAATTATCTGATTGACCTGGCAAATAAGAGATATCCGTAGTACTTTAAAACGATTTTATTTTTTTTAATTAACATGGACACACAGATAGAGGTTACTAAAAGAAACTCTAAAGTATTTCTTCAAATCAAAAGATGAAGATAAAGGGAATCATTTACCAGATCATGTAATAGAATATCACATTGTGAGTGCTGCAAGCTGGTGTCTCAAACAAGGCAAAAAGGGTGTGTGAAGCCTCTAAATGATCCATAAAGAAGGCCAGGAACATCAGTGGTCCACCCAGAAGCAGCACAACTTAAGATGGAAAGTCCCTACACTGTTATCTGCAGGCTGTGACCTACAGGGGCCTAACAATGGGGAGCGTGATGTTCAAAATACTACAGATTTCTCAGAATGTCAAATACAGGAGAAAATCTCTGAATGGTAAATAAATGGATAACAAAGAATCTATATAAATTGAGAGATTATTACTAAAAACAGAGAACAATAGAGGAAAATGGGATGTGCCTAACAAGGCAATCCAAGGTAACCAAGTTCAATCTACTATTCAGAAGCATTAATGAAAGAACAAGAACAGAAGAGTTTCAAAAATAGGAAATCCAAAAGAACAAAGCAGCACTCACAATCTCCACCTCAATGTCAATGCTCCACTGCTGGGCCTCACCTCTGACTAGGAATATAAAGCCAGAAGGAGGACTCAGCAGCAACAGTGATGTCATGTAGCCCCGCCTCCTGGGGCTCCACCCACAATACAAATGGAATTGCAACACATTTAATGTCACTGTACATTATTAAAAAATAATAACAAAAAAGAAAAATAATCATTTGAAATGAATAAAAACAACAAAATAATTAAATAAAATTATTACAAGCCAGGATAAAAACCCTGGGTGTAACACGACACTGGGGACCTGATGATGTCTTGTAGAAATTGGGTGAACAGGGCTTGATGAGCTGTGGTGGGCTGATGGCCTGTTCTTCTTAAAACTTAACATCTTATTTTCTTTTTCAACTCTCCAGTTAACTTCTTCCATGTCTGGAACCTGCTGAAGGAAACTGGTAAGATAGATGCTTCAATTTAATAAAATAAAAATAAAACAGACTATTCTTGATAAGCATGAGGTCACTGACTGTACCAAATGACCTAAAGCAGATGAAAGAAGGAGCCACAATGATGAGCAAGAGGACACTTAACAATCAGTGTAGTGCTTTAGCAGAGCAATAACGACACTTCTTTGTGATCTCTCAGTCTGGTAAAAATCAACACACACAGAACGTCTTATGATCTCCATTATGATCTTATGATCTCCTTTTCACCTCTGCAGGAATATAACAATATACAGTAGGAAGTATACAAACTGTAAATGAAAACACATCATTTAATTTAGTGATGACTTGCCCAAGGATTCCTAAGTCGCTGGTGAAATTAAGCGTGAGTGTCACCTGGAGCGACTGCCAACTATGGCTGATCTCTGGCTTCTGTCGCAGTGCCCTTTGACCCTGACTTTAATAAGAGACAATGTTGTCTTAATTTGCCTGTTTCATTTTGTCAAATAAATGCTCAGAGTTGAAATCTTGCCATCAAATTTTCTGTTCAACATGTGAATCACTAAATGTGTGCTCATAAATTAAAGTGCAAAAAGAACAAGAGGCCACATAAATGATAACCGCTGCTCAGAGGTGCAGATCAAATCCACAATCAAATCCACACTTTGTTATTTTGCATGGTGTTTGACTCTCCTTGCTGGATTAATATGTGTCCTCAGTTAATGCAGAGCTGCCAAGATGTCACTTGAGGTATTCAGTTGATTCATCCATCCATCCACCCATTTTCCAACCCGCTGAATCCAAACACAGGGTCACGGGGGTCTGCTGGAGCCAATCCCAGCCAACACAGGGCACAAGGCAGGAACCAATCCTGGGCAGGGTGCCAACCCACCGCAGTCAGTTGATTCAGAAAGTGTTAAATTTTCCTTCAGTTTTTCACACTTGGTTATGTTGAAGCCTTGGCCTAAAATCTTGTAAAATATTTTTGTTCCCTCATGAACAATTCCTAAAGTCCTGTTTTCACTTTGTCATTTTGGGGTATTGAGTGATTTTTTAAGTAAATGGAAGTGATTTGTTACAGAGGGACAAGAGGACACCAAAACAACAAAAGAGCAGACTGTGTTTGCCATCTGTGTCTAAATAAAGTCACCCCATTTATATGAACAGACTTTGTGAAAGGAGGAATCTGAGAAAGCAAACAAAACAGAAACATTTTGTGAATTTACTAACAGAAGTTTTGTCTTTTTTTTCTTTCAGAGATGACACAGCATCCAGGTAAGTCTGGGATCTCGTCACTTGGGTGACCTTTCATTTATTAGTTCAGTGACAGTGAACACTAAAGTTGCAGGTAGCATCAGCCAGAGACAGATATGGCTTGAGTCGCTGATTGTCATTCCACTATGACTTACAAGAGATGGAAAATTTCAAGTTCTTATGAACACTTTAGTTGACTCCATACAATAATGGAGTGAATGTCCTGTATTAACTGAGTTCACATTAATGCAGCTAGAAGACCTCTAAGAATTCATTTGCATTGCATTCTCTGTAATTTTATTACACATATAAAGTCTGTCCAAAAAGAAAACTAACTTAAACAGGGCACCGACATAGCAAACTCATGGTAGTGGTGGGGTGTAGTGGTGTAATTTTCTCAGGCTAAACAAAAGAGTCTTTTCTTTGAAACAACATTTAGACAATAAGGAAGCATGAAGCCTGGCCTTAAATAAAATGGCTACCACATATAGTACATGCACACATATGTAGCCACAACCACCAGCAACTCATCATGCCATAGCAACCAAAATGCAAAATGGCAGAGCAAAGATGTCATAACCATAACTATCTATAAACTAGAATAATGTAGTGCAGATGGGGGATTTTAATGTACTCATTGATGAGGACAATGTCACTTTTAGCAAATGTTTGTTAAACTCAATAAGGTTATGTCAGATTGTCAACAGCTCGACTCACAGTCATAAACACACATTACATCTAATTATTACTTACAGAGTTGAGATTCAAAATTTAAATATTACTCCATTAAATTAAGTTATTTCTGATTGCTACTTAATTACGTTTCTTTTGGTTTTAAACTTACTAATACATTTGCAGATTAAAACAAAGACAATGTGACGTGTTGGTTGAAACTCTACATCAAAATTTAAAGATATTTTGAGAATGTCAAATTTAATTATGAAACAAATAACAATGACTCCCTTAAAACAAAAGTGATTGAAGCACATAGAAAGTCTCCCTATTTTAATGAGAACACTCAAGCTCTTAAATTAAAGTGTCGAACACTGGAGTGCAGATGGAGAACAACAAACTGCATGGACAGAGAGTGTTAGAAAATATAAAAAAACTCTCTTTAAAGATCGCTCCGACTACTAATTCAAAAATAATAAGCAACAACAAAAATAATAATCCTCATGTATTGTTAGATCAAATGACATCTCTCCAGTGGTATTCTTAATTAATTATGTAAGTGACTTAAAAGAATGGATAGATGAGTACAACTTGTTAGTTATTGTGGGGAATGGTGAGACCACAAGAACATTCTGTCACTTTTTATCTCAGCATTACTATTGGTTTAATCTAATTTATACATTATTTTTCACACTATCATGTCTCTCTATTATAAAAAGAAATCCTGTCCCCTGTCCTGATAGTCTACAATATGTGATCTTCTCGGAAGATAATTTAAAGACCCGCGAGATGAAAGAGACCTGCCATGGTGCGTCTCGCGGGAACATAGAATGAGAGTCTTGCAAGACACACCCTACTTACAAGCAATATCAAAACAAACAAATCAGTAGTGTAAAGGCAGTCATGCAGCACACACAGCTCCAGGGCTCTCAGTGCATATAAAGTGTATAAGGTCAATACGGTAGAAATGAATAGGGTAGAAATGAAATGTCGATGATTAAACGAAGAAGAAAGAAAAGCGTGGAGAAAAGAGACCCAAAAGCGATGGAGAGAAAAAAATGCTAAAAAGAAAAACAATAATTGAGGTTCAAATTTAGAAAATAAGGAATGTGATGATCAGCCCGGAACAAGTGGAATGGAAAAAAAGCACGTCCAATCGGCGTGGAGAAAAGAGACTCAAATGCGTTGGACAGAAAAAAGAGCAAAAAAGAATAATCGAGGTGCAAATTAAGAAAATAAGGAAAGTAATTATCAGCCCGAAACAAGTGGAATTGAAAAAATAGCACGTCCAATCCGGCTCAGAATTAAAAGACAATGAATAAAAGAAAGTAGAACTTCATAAAGACATTTACAAACATTGATGCTAAACACATGAAGAGAAGATTAGAGATTATGAAACCAGTGAAATTAGAAAGGCTCAAAAAAAAAACAAAAAAAACGGCACTATACACATGTGGAGAAAGCTGTGACAGCAGTTACCCCAACCGAACGCAAGCAGCGTTATAAATCCTGCAAGAAAGAATTTAACCACGCCCTTGGCCAGAAATAAAAGACATGTATTGCTTTTACAACGTCACGCGAGACCAGGCAGTGAGCCATCATTTAAAACAAGTTAACAGACCTCTAATCTAGCAGTTGTTGGATTGCTTTTGGCAGGCAAGCATCATGTGCTCCCAGCTCTTAAAACAACGACATGCGACAGGCAGAAGAGGCAGCTAGCAAGCAGCAGAAAGACAGCAAATGATCCAAAGGCATATCCTTAGCGTACGTTCAGACACATGCCCCCCCCTTCACAACACGAGCAGCATTATACATCTGGGAAGAAAGAGATGTAACTAGGCACATGGCCGAAAATAAATGACAAGTATTGTTTTTACAAAAGTTTTTAAAGTAAAAATGAAAATAATGCATATGTAACAATTCACAAGAAAATAACAATCTCTTTAAATTGTAGATTGTCTGCCTAAGGTAAAGTCATCCCTGATGAATGTGGACGTGAGAATGAGGGGTCCTTTCATCGGATTAGCGCTATTTCAGATGTGGAATGGCAAAATGGGGGAGGCAGCTTGATGAATGAGGTCTCCAGGACTTAAAACAAATCCAATCATATTATGTGATATCATCTAATATGAAATTCTACTCCATACTTCTAGAATTTTTATTTTTATACTGTATTGAGGATTTATTCTGTTCTATGTATTGTACTGTACAGCTCAGAATTAAAAGACAATGAGTAAAATGACAAAGTAGAACTTCATAATGACGTTTACAAACGTTGACGCTAAACACATGCAGAGCAGGTTAGAGACAATGAAACCAGTGAAATTAGAAAGGCTCAAAAAAAAAACCAACAAAAAAAAAAACAGCGTTATACACATGTGGAGAAAGTAGGAAAATTAGAAAATATAAAAAAAGAAAGTAAAGATCGCAGTAGCGCAAACAAACAAACTGCCTCATTTAACTATGCACCAGTCTAACTTTGGTTTTGCACAATAATCACTACACTATTGCACCTTAACACTTAATTCTACTTTATTCACATAATTTTACTTATTTATTATGTTCTACTATACTGTTACCTTTCAATCTATGACTTTTTCTTAATCTAACTGATATTCTTCTAACTTTGCACAGTTTTTGATAAGCGGATCAGGATGCATTTCACTGCGTGTTGTCCTGTATAACTATGCATGTGACAAATAAAGAATCTTGAGAATGTCAAAAACAGAGTTTACCGCACATGCATTTATTGGTTACTTTGTTCATGTATATATATTTATCTGTCTGCTTATTTAAAAAGCTACATTTAACCCAGGAGTCAAAAACGTTCTGCCTAGCATTTGTAGAAAAACCTAGAGAAAAGCTGGGGTATGACCTTGGTAACCCCATGTACTTTTGGAACTGTGAGAGGAAAATAGCACAACTTTACAGACAGGAGTCCAATGCAGAACTTTACTTACTTTTTTACTTTGTTAAAAAAAATTATTAACTGCTGATGATGTCAATCGTTTTGTCTGTGCTGAAATTCCAAACAGAAAAACCTGTCCTGACCTCATTAAAAAGATTCAGCATATTGGGACTCGCAAGATTACAAATATTGTTTTTACAGAAGTTGTGAAATAAAAGTGAAACTAATGAAATAGCAACAATTCAAAGAAAAAAAAATCTTAAAAGAGTGTATCAGGAAAACCAAACACAGAGGTTGGCGAGCGAAGCGAGCAGGGGGCAAAGCCCCCTAGTCTTTTAAAATGCATACTACAAAACCATCTAAATGTGGGCTTTTCAATCTTAAAAACATTAGAGTTGAAGGTGTGTTTCCAACTAGGCTCATGCATTCATTATTCAATGGCTGTTCAAATTGTTCTTTATGAAGCTTTCAGTTCATTGAAAATGCTGCTGCAAGAATTAAAACAAAAACCAGAAAGACTAAACACATGACTCCAGTTCCCAAGTCCTTACACTGGCTCCCTGTTAAGTTCAGAGCAGATCACACAGTCCTCCTTTTAACATATAAAGCCTTAAATGACTGAGGCCCTGCTTACATATCTGAACTTTCCATTACTTATAAACCCGAGCATATACTGAGATATCATGATGCTGGCCTGCTTATGATTCCAAGGATTTATAAAATAACAGTGGGAAGTTGAGCTTTTAGTTAGAAGGCCCTGAAGCTGTGGACTAATCTGCTGCGAATATAAGATGCCCCTTTGGAAGAATCATGACTTTAGTCCAACATCCCCTGACTAGAGCTGCTGATTAGTTATGTGCACTGCTTCTCATTTTGTTAGTCATTTCTACTGAAATATAAGTAATTCAATATTTATAAATTATTACTAACTCATCTCATTTCTGTTTTATTGCTTGCAACACCGTTGTGGCACTTGGTGCCACTGCTCTGCTGCCAAGTTGTTCTCCCGCCCATAGAAAGACATCTGAAATACCAGGAACACTGGAATCACTGGAAAGATTCTGTCATTAGATTGGATGGCCAGCACAGACTACAGTAGAATGACCAGCAGGCAGTGGGTGGCTTGTTGACCGAGGTCTCCAGGACTCTGACTGTATCTGACTATGTCTTTCACTTTCTCTTACAATTGATCGTGGCCACTCGGGTTTCTCATTATGCAATTTGTAAAGCTTGTTTTGCATTTTATCTGAGAATTTGTTTTAGTGGTCTGTGTCTGCACTCAGTGGCAAGCACCATACGAAAAAACTATCACCATACAAACATAAATCAGAAAATAATAATATGTAATATTTCTAATGAAATGGTGTCAATGAAAAACTGATCTGTTATCAATGGGTGAAAAATCACAGAATTCTAACATGAGATTTGAACTGCAATGAAAGCCTTCTAAATTAATTATGGGCCACTGCCATGGCGGATTTCTATTCAAATAACATACCCTGTTCATTTGGAGGTTCTTTGTCCAATCTGACATGTCAGCCAGTGTAATGAGCAATGTCAGGAAGGTCAGAGAGGGCATCAGAGAGGGTCACAGTGCAGGCCAAAGGAGAAGAGAGGAGAGGTGAGTGAAGCTGTGGAGTTCCAGACATCTGCCACAGGGTTAACTAAGACAGAAGTGGAGAGGTTTAAATTACAGGGACTTGTTCATATTTGTTAGCCATTAGCATAGCACTAATTTCTTATTTTCTTTCTCTTTTCGTGTCAAAACAGGGTTGACTCTGAAGTTTTCTAAAGTTATTAAAGAATTCACTTCTGAAGATCTCACTAAGATCACCGAGCACTACAAGCCCCAGCTGGTCTATGTGATGAACTTGGATATCAGCAGCGTCCTGCAGAGCCTGGTCACCAAGCAGATCCTCACAAATGAGGAAGCACAGGTGAATTGTCTCCTTGTTACTGGTTTAACTGGTTTGTGGTTTGACTATACATGTTACTGGCTGTGACAGGACTGGAAACAGAAAAAGGTGTGAAGGTCAGGCTTACACTTACATACATTGAATTTCCTCTGCCACATATTTGCCCAAGTGTCAGTTCAATGCCAGGTTTATCATCTTGTGTACTTACCACGTGTAATCCAGACTAGAGATGACAACACAGTATTAATATCAGACAATAAATACAACAGCAGATGATCCATATAAAACACAAGTCAGGTTGACTCATGCAGTGATCCATTTGGGAGGCTGCTGAGTAGACTCAAGGTTGTAGTTTAAATTGGTCTTCCTTGAATATACTAGTGAGAGTAACAAAAGTCCTAAAATGCAGCCATACTGGATGGCTGAGGTCTTTGACTACCACTACCACCCTCTGTAGTGCCTTGTGGCCCTGGGCTCAGCAGGTGCCATCCTTGAAGGTGATGCAGCCAGTAAAGATGGACTCCACTGTGAACCTGTAGAAATCAGCTGAGGATAGATTAGGAAATTTCATCAGATGTCTGTCATGATAGCTGATATTTGAGAAGACTTTCTTAGGATAAACAAATATTTCTGTAGGTTCTAATCATTTGTAACGTTGGTTTTGAACTTATGACAATTCTTTGATAGGTTTTATTTGTTGCTGTTTTATTGTTTCAGCCTTGTTTATTTTGTTTATCATTATGTTGTGAAATTGAACATAACACCATTTTGTTTATTGAGAGTCACTTTCTTGAAAGAGTCATTGCTAAGATACAACTACTTGTTTTTTGGGAAAGCAGTCCTGGAAATCAAGATGTGGGTTGGCACTGGGGTGACAATATGTAAACTAGCATTGCAGGTTAAAACACTGTCCAGGTTTGTGGATGTTCAAATTAACGTTTTGCCTTGGACAATGGTGTGTCTTTTAACAATAAACCTATACTTGTGACTTTGATTTCCTGGTTAGCATTTTGGGTTAGGCCCTTCAGTACTGTTTTAACTTTATTACATCTTGGCTCTGGCATGTCGATCTGAGTTTGGCTTCACATTCTGGCCCTGGCTCCTTTTATACTGCCCTGTCTCTTCCTTTGTAATGGCAGAACATGAACTTGGAACATTACATTCAGACTCTGAGCTTAATAAAAATAAGGTAGATTTAGAAGAGCTGTCTGCTGAGTATACTGAATAATAAGACCTAAATAACAGAACTACTTATTGAGAAGATAGTAGAAACATGTAATCAGTGCTCCTCTGAAATGTAAGGTGAGGGTAAACTGGACAATGTGTGTGATCTGAGAAAAACAACTGTGAAGACGATAGGAGGAAAAAAACTGAAAGGAAGACATTCAAGTGGTTGAGACAAGGGCTTTGTTTTTATTGTGGCGAGTCCAAGCATTTCAAAATGAATTGTCCAAAGTTACTGAGGAATGCCTCCGTCTTGTTCTGCAGTGCAAGTGGTGTTCCACAAGTAAAAATCAATTTAATGGTACATGTTTGCATCAACATATATTTTTTTATGTTCAGGTATTAGTGTACTTTAACTCTGCAGAGGACTTTCTTAGTTCTAGTTTGGTGGACCAATTAGACATTCCTGAAGATGACATTACACATTTTGCCTGTAGACGTTGCCCCTACTGGTAAAGGAATTGCAGACACTAACACTACAGCACTTTCTCTCTAACTGGGTCTCTCCATTTTGAATAAATAAATTGCACATATTTGAGTCTTCTTAGGATTTCCTTGGCATAAGCTTCTGACACCCATGATCAACAGGAACACAAACAAATGAATATCTTGGAGGGAGTTTTGTTTTGAGGACTGCACTCAGTAAAAATGATTGACTGTATTCCTCATTGGAAAAGGAAAATGACAATCACTGCCAAGAATCCAAAGCCATGGAAGACTGCATTCCTGAAAACATCAGAATAGCTTTTATTTGACCACCTGGTAACTCTCTAAAAAAGGATGGTACCTTACAGCCCTCTGTTTATTAAAGTGAGCTGAATAAGATAATTGTTAAGAATCGCTAACCACTTTTGCTAGTTCATTTTTTCTAAAACAAATAACTGATAGTACCTTTTTTTACTAAATTAGACTTGTATAGTGCCTGTGACTTGGTGTGGACTTACCAGGGAGACGGGTGGAAAGCAGGATGTGATACACCACAGGACATTCAGAATATCTCAGCATGCTTTATGGTTTAGCTGAGGTACCAGCTGTTTTCCAGCCATTTGTAAATTAGATTTTTAGACATTCATTACGTGCTCGTCTACCGTATATTGATGATATTTTAATTTTTTTAACAATGTTGAACAGCACATCATTCACATTAAGGAAGTCATCTCTATGGAGAAATAGATTTGTTTCTCAAACTAAAGTAATGTGAATATTACAGGACTTAAGTTATTTTTTGGGGTGCAAAACCAACCAGTTAAGCTTAAGAGTGGATCCATCAAAAGTCTCTACTGTTCTTATCTGGAAAGTATTTGAGGGGTAAAGATTTATTAGTTTTGCTAATTATTATCATAAATTTATCATAAATTTCAGTACCACCATTTGTCCCATAACTACTCTTACTAAGAAATCTCCCAGTATTTTTTAGGACACACTTGGCTCAAGAGTCCTTCAATACGTTTAAATCCATGTTCACGTGGACAGCCATATTTCCTTATCCAGACTCTGTGCTGTCATTTGAACTTGAGATTCCTGTAGGTGCAATTCTATCTCAAAGGCTTTCTGGGATGTTTCATACTTGTGACATTTAATCAAAGAAACTTACCACGGTTGAGCAAATTATGATGTGAGGAATCGAGAATTATTGACAATTAAAATTCCTTTAGAAGAATGCCAGTATTTCAGGCTGTACATTGTTAACTTTGGCTTTGAACTTCAGAGAATTCTAAGATGTGTTTGGTTCCTTGTTGTAATTTGACTTTTTTCTGGACTTCTGTCTAATATGTCATCTGCTTGTCTCTTCCCTTTTAAAGTCTCCTCCTGCGTCACTGTTTCTCTAAAGAACATCTGTCTCTGTTACAGCACACACCAATCTCTTCATCTTCCTCCTCCTCATGTTCAGCCACTTGATCAAGGTGGTTGAATTGCTTGGCATTGCTTGCAGATGTACAGCAGGCCTCCAGGAAGTTTGCTTCTATGAAGCAAAATGTAAAAGTTTGCCATTGTATCTGCCTCATTTTTATAGTTTATTTAGATTTACTATTTGAATGTTTGTCTAAACCAAAGCTAGTATCTGTTACATGGCTCTTGTCTCTGTTTTCTGCCCCTTGTAGTATTATGACATGTCAATTACTTGGCCATAGAAGATTAGATTTATTTACTGCCGTCCACTATATTCTGTATGGCTACTTCTTCTTTTACAAAGGCACCTTTAACAAAGATGGACATGAAATCGCTAACTGAGAATTTAACGGCTGAACTTATTAAATGCTTCATGTACATCAGCTGCTTCTCATGCTCCTTTGATTCTAATTTTAGTGTATTAAAAGTATTTATTGTATTTGTGTCTCCTTTAGTTCATTTTAACAACAACAAATCTCTTGTATAGTCCAAAATCACTCTTCACTGGGCTTTAACAGGCCCTGTTTTTTGACAGCCTTGACTCTCTAAGTTTTCTTTTGTTTTATCCATTCAGTCGAGTACGACTCTCAGCCACTCTCTGGATCAATGCTGTTCAGGTCTTTTGATATCTCATGGCTTCTTTCAGTTCTGCTATTTTCACTCCAGTATCTTTCCTGATGATGTCTAGCCAGCGAGTTCTTGGGCAGCCTCTTCTTCATTTGCCAATGACCATTCCAAGCCTGACGTCCTTCTTAAGCATCCTGTTTTGAATGATGTGACCAAAGTAGGAGAGCTCTTGCTTTGTTATCCTAACCTCTAGTGAGAGTTTCACTTTGATCTGTTCCAGAACTAATTGGCTTGTTAATCTGGTTGCTCTAAGAATGCGTAACAAAAATCTCAAGCATCACAGCTCAAATTCATCAATCCTTTACTTGTCTGCCTTTCTCATCATCCAGGGTTTGTAGCCATATGTTGCTATTGGGAAAATGATAGCATTGAGCAATCTACATTTAGTTGCCAGGCTGATGTCTTTGGTCTTCTCAGGTGTGCATTTGCCATTTCAATCAATTTTACAGCCAAGAAAGATGAATTCTTCAACCATTTTGATTTCTTCATTGATGATCTTCATATTGACGTTCACATTTTTTGCTGTTGTCATGAACTTTGTCTTCTTAATAGTCAAGCACAGCCCAACCTTCTCACTTTCTTCTCTTTCATGATCAGATGTTTGTGATCCTTCTTTTTTTCAAGGTTGTATTGTCAGCGGGGGATTGTTGATGCTTAAACCTTTTTAGTTTCATACAGTGGAGATTACGTGGGGACCTAATCCTGGTCCATTGATAAAGTAGATCCAGCAACAGCTTATGGGTGAATGACATACTCAAGGACATCAGTATAAATTAAGGAGAAGTGCATTTAACACTGAAGCCAGCAAGGACTTCTTTACGTAAAGAGTGGTGAGATTCTGAAACAAACTACCAAGACATAGTGTTGAAGGAAAAACCTTGACAACCTTTAAGAAGCATCTGGATGAAATTTTGGGACAGCTTAGCTATTAGCTAAACAAACGAGCTTGATGGACTAAGTGGTCTCCTCTTTTCTGTCAAATGTTTTATGTATTCGTACGTATATGCTTGCTATGGATGAATTGTTTGTGTACTCTGCTAACTTGATTATTACCTTCCTCAGCTCCTTACCTTTCTCTATATATTATTTTGTTTGGTGCACTTTGTGACCTCCTGAGACCACCCTCTACCAATGTCACTCTCCTCGCTCCCTGGACTAGGATCTTGGTCACAACCCGATGTGGACATGCTAATGCAGTTGCCCCCATCACTTAGAGGGCCTTCCTTCTTCTGTTTCCATTTTTGCCTCCACTATGTCCACCGAGGCCTGCCTCTGACTGAAGCACAACATTGGCTTTACCTTCAGTTTCTCTTTCTCTTTCTTGACCGTATTTTTCAGGTGCACATAATACCCAGAGTCATGAAGGTGCTTGCACAGGATGTTAAACACAAAAGACATCAGCCTCTGTCCTATGTAGCTGCTAATTGTTTGAAGGCCCCTCCATATTGTTATTTTACAAACTTAGGTTTGAGGTTTTTAACTTGTCACCAAGTTTTAGATTGCTTAAAGGTCTCACATTTTTTGTTCTAAAGAGAATATTTATTGACGAGACATTAAACAAATCAGGTAATAAAATACTCACCTGAAATGGTGTTATTGACATGAGAGACAATCTTAAAAATAAAGAGGCCAGAGTGGTTCTTCAGAGCGATGCCATAGGGAACCATATTTGATTCCCAAAAGACCCGTCCACATGAAGGTTCCAGAAAGAACTTTAATTTGTTTAGGTCCATAAAAGGCTCCATACACTAAATAACCATGAACACATGGTAACCGATTTGTGATATACCAATGGCTCATGATTTTAAAACTATTCTGGCTGCGTACAACAACAACAGCAGGTTTTCTTAATCTGTTAGTGTCCTGCCTACCATACATTAAAGATTTCATCTTTTTTTCTACATATTTCAAAGCACAAAGAGTCAGCTTCATATGCAAATAATCCTTTGTCAGAAAGAAGTGGAGCTTTGTCAAGCAGTAGTTCTACGATGAACCATACACCCAGTTAAGAGACATAAAATGCCATTAAAGAATCAACATTTCTAGGAGTGGATAATTACTTTCCAAATGTCAACACGCCATCATGTTTGTCCATATGCCACTTATCTTTCTTCATTACTGCTTGTTACTAATAGTTTTGATTTTATTTTTCTTTTCTTGGGGTACATTAGTCAATATTCATTATGATCATACTTATGATATGTAATATACTTATGATATGTAATATATACATTTAAGGATTTCTGCACTAACAATTATACTCTTTGGGAGTATTGTCACCCTTGAACTTTCTGGAACTCTCCCCTTCCTGACAGAGTACTGTGTTTTGGGCCATTTTTGCCACATAGGAAGAAATAACATTGAAAATAGGACAAGTGAAGTTGGGCTTTTACTTGGGCCGGGGTGATGTTGATGTCTCCTTCAACTGGTTTGGGTGCCTTGTCTGCTTGCATTACTCACAATCTCACTTTTGACAGTATGATATCACTAGTGGAGACACCTGCTGGATGTGTCAAACTTAATTGTAACATAGAAGAAGCAAATGTCGTATGCAGCCATGAAGAACTATTAGGCACTGGAACAACACATCAGTACTCTTATACAAGCACTTTCCAGTTCTCAAAGTGCTGGATCTCAGAGGAGGTAGCCACAGTGCCAGAGTATCTGTGGCTCACCATATCATCCAGAAGACATCGAAGACAGACCAGGGATAGAAGACAAAAGAACGGATGTCAAGCTGGCCTTCTTACAAAGCTAAAGAGAGCTTCTTATGAACCACCCCTTCCCAGCATCTTCATCACCAGCATAAGATCACTTCCTAAAAAATTAACAAAATATGACTAAATTTGTCATTGTCACTCATTCGAGACAGCTGTGTGGTAATTATCAGTGAAGCCTGGCTACAGACATCGAAGACAGATCAGAGATAGAAGACAAAAGAATGGATGTCAAGCTGGCCTTCTAACAAAGCTAAAGAGAACTTCTTATGAACCACCCCTTCCCAGCATCTTCATCACCAGCATAAGATCACTTCCTAAAAAATGAACAAAATATGACTACATTTGTCATTGTCACTCATTCGAGACAGCTGTGTGGTAATTATCAGTGAAGCCTGGCTAAAGCTAGTATGCCCAGCACAATGATCAAGCTAGGGGTCCTTCATGCCATCATAACAATTGAAACAAGGATCTTGGTAAGAAGAGTGGAGGAGGTTGTGTATTTATGTCAGCAGTGACTGGTGTATAACACAGCCGTTATTGACCAGCACTGTTCCCTGATCTGGAGTTTCTCACGCTAAGGTGCGGACTCTTTTACTTATCACCGTTATTTCTACAGCTGTATACATTCCATGCAACAGATACAAATGCTAATGTAGCACTTGGATATTTGTTAACCGATATTGGCATTATTAACAGCTGAAATCTTACGCTGATGGAGCTTTGATCATAGCCGGTAATTTTAATTGTAATGCTAGGAAGGCTACAGAGAATTTCCCCTTTTGTACCTTGGATGGTTTGATCATATGTCTCTGTGTCTACTCCCAGCTTACAGACCATTTGTTAAAATGAAAAACCTTCCATCAGAACCATCATGACCTGGTCTAATGGACTTTCATCCCAACTGCAGGACTGTTTCCAAAGTACAAATTGGACTTCTCTGCCAGTCAAGATACAGAGGAAGACAGTTCAGCTGTACTCATCTATGTCAAGACCTCTGTTGAAAATGTCACCATTGATAAGTGTAACAAGGTTTTCCCAAACAGGAGACCTTGGATGACAAAGGAGGTCCAACAAGCTAAAAACGCTAAAGAGGCATACGAGCAGAAAATCATGGACTACCTCTTTAACAATGATTCACATCAAGGGTGTTAGGACATTCAACACATTACCAGCTTTAAGGACAACAGGAAACCATCCACAGGCAGCAGTGCCTCACTGGCAGGGGAGCTCAACTGCTTCTTCACCCAAGGCACAAGGAACAGAGACTGAAGTAACACCTTCAAAAGTCACCACTAACCACGTACTCGCTGTGCAAGCATGGAATGTAAGTTGAGTGTTCAGAAGAGTAAATGAATGGAAGGCTGCTGGCCCAGATGAATACTTTGAAGGGTGCTAAGGGACTGTCCCTACCATCTAGCAGAGGTCTTTGCCAACATCTCCAGCTTGTCCCAGTCCATCGTCTCTGTTCTGCCTAAAGACGTACACAATCATCCCAGTTCCTAAAGCAGTTGGCCATCATCTGTCTAAATGATTACAGACCAATGGCACTCATGGCCATCATTATAAAAGTTCTTTGAAGAGTTTGATCTGATGAACATCAGACACGTCCTCCCCTAACTCTGACGTAACACCAATACACCTACAGAGTAAACAGATCCACAGAGGGTGCCATTATCAGTGCTCTCCACACCATTCTGGAGAAGGAGACATACAGTACAGTATGTAAGAATGCTCTTTATTGATTACAGCCTGATATTTAATACAGTTATTCCCAGCCGGCTGATCACTAAATTACCTGAACTGGTGTGCCTCAGTGAGCCAGTATGAGTGTGGATCAAGGACTTTCTGACGAGCCGCTCACAAGCAGTCAGATTTGGCTGTCACCTCTCCTGTCCAGCCTGATACTCAGCACTGGGATCCCAGAAGGCTGTGTGCTGACTGTGTACCTGTACACGCCACAAATGCAATTATTAAATCTGCACATTTTACATCAGTAGTGGGGCTGATCTCAAATGGAGATAAAGTTTACAAATTAGTACTGTGGTTCTGATAACAACTTGTAATCGAATACCAAGAAACAAAAGAATCTGTCATTTACTACAAGACACATTGATGATTTATCGATTACAATCAATGGACTTGACATGGAGGATCCCCAGTTTTAAATTTCTAGGAACCCACATCACGGAGGAGCTGACATAGTCAGTAAGCACTACTGCTCTTTTCAAGAAGACACAGTGGCAGCCCTACTTTTTAAAAATGACACCCCCTTATTATCTGTCTATTTATTTATCTGTCTCCGTCTTGTGGACCTGGATCTTCACATTATTTCTTAGTGGTGATGCTTGAGACAGTTGAGACAACTCATGTCTCAGTCTGAGGTTAACTTTGACAATTTAAGGTTACTGAAGTATCCTCCACTGCAGTCAGTGACTTCACTTCAGTAACAATGGCACTGGTGAAGGTGAGGTCATTACTGAATAGGCTTTTTGTTTTAAATGGCTTTATTGAAAGCCACTGTCTGGACATTATGTTTCTAACTCAACCCTAGTTCTCTGCCACTGACTTCATTACATTTATTAAAACGGCCCTGCTGAACTTTAATTTTTATAGCTCTCCACGAGACTTTTGGGTTGGGCTGCTGGTGTTGTAGTGGTCATCCGAAAGTGTTTTAATGTTTCTCATTACTCATTTATTACATGCTGAGTAATTTGAGACCTTTCAGGTACAGTGACTTCAAGTGAGCTACAGAACACAGGTTCAGATTTCGCTGTTGGTCTACAAGGCTGCTCATGGCTGGACTCACTATTAACTCACAGAGCTTCTTTGTCCAGTATCAGATTTAAGATTTTTAAGATATCTGAGACAGTAACATCTGGCTATTAACTGTTCTTGTCTGATGTCAAAGGGAGGCCATGCCTGTTTGGTAGCTGCCCAGTGGTTTTGGAACAGTCAGCCTGTGATTTGTAGGACTTTTAGTGCCCATAAGGCTCAGCTCAAGACCTAGATGTTTTCTAAGGCTTTTCTGAGTTTGAGAGTGTGGCAGGTCATGCTGTGGAGTTAGTAGTTTAAACAGGGTTTGTAAGTAGGAGAAAGTTTACTTATTAAGAAATGGTTTAATAGGAGCACTTAGTATGGAATTGTTAGCTGTGAGTGGATGAACTACCACAAGTGTACATCACCGATAAAGTTGATGTGAAGACATGAGGCTTCGGGACACACGTGAAGTTACCTGAGGCCTACATAGCTTCATGTGTCACCTGGGTTCAAGCACTGGCATCTCCACTGTTGTCTTCTACTGTTGGAGAAAGAAGCAGCATATGTTAGTTTGAATGTCAACATAATTTGTTAAGTTAAGACCGTGTTTAGAACTTATCGTTGAGTCTGTAAGAGTCAGTGTGTTTGCTTGTTGCTGGTTCACAAATGCGCATGCGTGAGAAAACAAGGTGAGGGCTTGTGATAATTGAGGGCTCGCACAGACATGTCATGTGGTGCAGAGTGGATGTAACTGTGTCTGCTGCTATTGGTCAGAGGAGCAGACGTGGTGGAGGATTGGCTGTAAAACCTGAAAAATTCATATGAGGCACATTGACATCCAGAGGTTGGCTTTGGTCTGACAGAGCGAGGAAGGAGTCTGATCTACTGAACATTTGTGGGAGTGGAAAGGAGGATTGGCTTGTGCTTCATGTTTTTGTAAATATTTATGTAACTCTACAATTATCAGTTTTGGTAGAAGTATTTTTTTTCTTTTTTGAATATTTTTGCCTCATTTTTGTTCAGTCCTTTTTTTTTATTTTTGTGTGTCCTTACAGATGTTCTTAGAAGTGCGTGACAGTGAATTACTTTTTACTTGCGTCCTTGTAAATAAACTGCACTTTCTATTTTTGAATAATCTTCTGTACTGTGTCTCAGTGTTTGGCCTCGATGCTGAGATGCCCCTAGTCCAGTGGAGCCCTGTCCCATTACACAGGCGATCACAATGTGCCCTTCAATTTGTTTTCCATTTATCTGATTGCATCTGCATGTATTTTCATTGTTTTTTGATTTCTTTATTTAGTTTTTATGCTGTGATTTTGGATTGTTTTTGTGTTTTGCTGTTATAAACAGCACTTTGCTGCTATAAAAATAAATCAATATTGATTTGGATGGGTTATCATTAAGTATAAGTGATCAGAGCTGCAAGCATCACACGGTGGTCATCTCTAAACTGGACATCTGCTCACTCAAATGTCTTTCAGAGACTGAAAGCTAAAGAAGAGTTTGAAAGGGCAACAGGTGTGGAGTCCTTCATCAGTGATGTGATGAAGAAGAACAGAGCAGTCCTGGTTGGTCTGTGGGAGGTACTGGCTGAAGAGTTTGTGAGATTTCCATCACCAAACCTGAGAAGAATCCTGGAAGAGGTGACCAATGGGGGTGAGTTACTGTCATTATAGGTAATAAGCATGGACTCTTCACCGTCCACACACTTAAAGTACACATAGTAAATCTGTTTATTCAACCAACACCCCCCATCATCATCTCCAGGACCTTTAACTTCTCTGATTCCCAGACTAACACTCCTTTTTCTTTTGCTTATCTCCTTTTCTTTTCAAAGGCACACAACAATTTTTTAATGGTTTACTGCTGGCCTTCTGTTGGCATTAATGGACACTTGACCTTCACCTCCACCCTACTGCCTCTTAAACCTTCTAGAGACTCCCCTGTTGAGACAAGGGATGGGCCTCATGTCACTGACTTTATTTTTCTCCTCTGACCACAGTAATGGCCTTCATACCTGTGATCAGCCAGTTTCTCCACTTTCAGTTCACTTTGCCACAGAATGCAGTAGAGTAATTCTAATTGTTAATATTACTGGTGACCCCCAGATCCAATGTCCTGAGTTTGAATCCCACAGCTAATCATTGCTTGTGTGGTTCTTATATGTTTTCCCTTTGTTGGTGTGAGTTTTCCTCCTGGTACACTATTTCATGACCCTTAAAGAATTGTGTCGCAAGTGACATGCTCTTCTGTAGCAACAAGTGTAAGAGTTATTGACCGAAATACAATGCAGTGTTGGTCCTGTCCTTGGACCTCATGTATAACACTGTGCATAGAATTCACATTATAACATGGCGTATGGACAAAAATAGAAATGTGTGTGCACGCAAAAAAATCCAGACACATAAAACTGTGCGTACACCAAGTTCCACGCACTTCTGCTTTACAAATCCCAATGAATGTGATATTTAATGCACGTGCACACACCGACTCCTTCCAGACTTTCACATATTTTAATATGCAAATCAATATAAATAGCTCCTTCTGTTCAGTGAATTGTTAAAAGACAATGGCAAAAGCACATGGAATAAAGTATTTCAGTGAATGTGAAGTGGAGGCAAGAGAAAATGTGCTATTTGTTGGCTTAAGCAGTGGTATAAACAACATAAGGAAGTTGATTGAGTGATGCACAGTGGTGAAGACACTTGAAAGTTCAAGTTCAAAAAGTCACATGGTGTTCAAAATAAAAAAGTCGCTCTGAAAAAGCAAGTCGCAGCCCACCATCTGTTTATTCTGTTTCAGACAATATTAGAAAAGCTGACCCCCCTGGGTCACAAAATGCAATAGTGGATGCTGTAAGAGATGTGGCCAATGAACTAAGGAATACAAGGGCTGAACTATGTGATATTGAGCACAAGTTAAATGAATGGGTTAAAAAATAAATGCTGCATCTGATGACCTGTTTTTACATTCTGCTAATTACATTCAAACAAAGTTGTAACGCTGTCCAATTTGGCTGATCATTTGGGGAGTCAGAGTCAGGTTCATCATACTGCATCTATTCAGGTATGGGAAAGCCACCGTTTTGTGACACATTATATATGCAGCACGCTACATGCTTGCACAATGTGACACACTTTCTGTGGACTACAGAGCAGCACCTTAATAGAGTGGAAATACTTTTTATTTACATAAGCAAATTAATTCTGTGAAGGTGCCTTTATAGTGTAGTGTTGGCACCGAGCGCCACCATGGATTGATTCTCTGCTCTTTACATGGCTCAAGACTGCTTGCCTTTTGCTGCACTAGTTAAGAATAATAATAATAATAGAGTAATCCTTCGCTACTTCGCGGTTCACTTTTCGCGGATTCACGACTTCGCGGATTTTATACATAAGCATATCTAAATTCATAACGCGGATTTTTCGCTGCTTCGCGGGTTTCTGCGGACAATGGGTCTTTTTACTTGCTTCCTCAGTTGGTTTGCCCAGTTGATTTCATACAAGAGATGCTATTGGCGGATGGCTGAGAAGCTACCCAATCAGAGTACGCAGTTAAGTTCCTGTGTGCTGCTGATTGGCTCAGCGACGGAGTGTTGCATTAACCAGGAAGTCTCATCTCACTCATTCATCATTAACGTGCTAATGCTTCAGGGGCCGTGTCCAAGCACCAACAGAAGATGCAAATGATTGCAGAAAAGGTAAAAGTTTTGGATATGTTGAAGGAAGGGAACAGCTACACTGCTGCAGGACATCGATTCTTTTTATTTAAAAAGGAGGAAAAGCATATAAGATCTACGGCTGCAGTGTCCTTTAACCAGGGTGCAAAACGAGTTGCAAGTGGACGTGATAAGGCAGTAGTCTGGATGGAATCTGCTTTAGGAATCTTTGCAACAAGGTCGACGACGTCATGACCGCCTACAAGCTGCTACGTGTACTTCGCTATACAGTAAGTGTAAACTTATCTACCGATTTCATATTGCTTAGCAGTTGTCCCTGTTATTAATAGAGTAAATGGTGGGTTGTAAACAATACAGGGAGGGTTTAAAAACGTCCAAATACACGTTAAATAATTAAATAAATATAGTGTCCCTACTTCGCGGAAATTCAGTTATCGCAGTCGGCCTTGGAACCTATCTCCCGCGATAAGTGAGGGATTACTGTAATACATTTTATTTAATAGGCGCCTTTTTTAACACTCAAGGTCACCTTAAAATGAAATTAAACAACAGTAATAAAATATTAAAATAAAGAGGACGATGAAATCAAATAGCAATAAGGTACAGAGGTAGTAGCAAACATACAAAGATAACAGGCAGTAACTGTTAAATTCACAATTGGTGTGCCAGTTTGAAAAGATACATTTTGAGGGTAGTTTTAAAATGTATTATTGAGTTGAGTTGACAGATATGAGAGGGAAGAGAATTCCTGAGTTGAAGAGCACTATGAGAGACGCTCGAGCTCCCAGTGCACTGAGTCTGACGTGTGGTACAGAAAGTCGAGCTGCAGATGAGGATCTGAGTGAGCGAGAGGAGTGTAAGTCTGGAGGAGATCAGTGAGGTTGTGGAGAGCTTTAAATGTTCAGAGCGGTATTTAGTATTGTATTCTGTAGTTAACAGGGAGCCAGTGAAGCTGAGAGAGAATCGGTGTGATATGTTCAGTGGATTTACAACAGCAGGTTATTATCCTGGCAGCACAATTTTGAAGAAGTTGTAATCGATAGATAAGTTTTTGTGGGATGCCAGATAGAATAGCATTACAGTAATCTATACGTGAGGTGACTCGGGCATTAACCAATACTTCAGTACTGTGTTGCGTAAGAACAGGACGAAGTCTAGAAATGTTTCGGAGATGGAAGAAGGCAGTCCAAGAAATGTTACTTATATGGGAAGAAAAAGAGCGAGTACTGTCAAGAACAGGCAAACTTTTTGGCTCAGGGGCAACATTAACTTTTAAAATTTGACAGACGGGCCAGGCCAGCACTAGATGCATACATATCAAACATAAACATAAAAATGGCATTACAGTGTTAATATTTACATTCACTTTTAGTGGGAACAGTGTTGTTGATCACCCTTTTTTGCCAGTGCATCGAAGTCTGGTGTGAGTTTTGTTGTGGCAATTCTCAGAACAGATCTGAGGTGTTCATTGCTCAACTGGGATCTGTGGGGTGCTTTGTTGGTGTTCATAACACTAAAAGTCTGTTCACACACATACGTAGAGCCAAACAACGCCAGCATCCTCTGTGCCATCCTCTGAATGTTTGGAAATGTGGCTGCACTTAATGAAGCATAAAACTCATCCAGTTTAAGAGAGTTGAACTTCTCCTTTAAGACTGTGTCACATTGAAGATCAATCAGTTCCAACTGCAACTCCTGTGGCGCCATTTCAGGGTGCTGTGTGAAGGGACATGACACCAGCTGAAGTGACTTGTAAATTTTTCCAAAATCAGAGAACCAACGGCAGAATTCTCCAGTGATTTCCTGTATTTTTTCACAAGTCGAGGGGCCTCTTTCAGTGTAGCCAGTGTGGGGAAATGAGCAAATGAGTTGTTTGACATTTGCTTTGAGAATAAAGCTAGCTTGGTTTTGAAGGCTCTGACGATTGTGTACATTTCATGCACAAACTGGTCTTTCCCTTATAGCTTCACGTTCAGCTCATTCATGTGTGTCAGTATGTCCACAGCAAAAGCTAAATCACAAAGCCAATCTGTGTCACTCAGCTCAGGAAAATCGTCAGCTTTCTCAAGTAGCTCCAAAAATGAGATAATCTCCTGTTTGAGCTCCCACACTTGACCAAATACTTTCCCCAAACTTAACCAGCGGACATTGGAGTGGTAAAGCAAGTCCTGGGGCCTCATGTATAACACCGTGTGTAGAACTCATACTATAACATGGCGTAAGCACAAAAGCGGGAATGTGCGTACGCACAGAAAAATCCAGATGCAGGAATCTGTACGTACGCAAACTTTCACGTTCTTCCGCTACATAAATCCCGATCAGCGTGTAAAGTAACGCACGTGCACGTGCCTTCTGTCCCGCCCCAACTCCTCCCAGAATTATGCCTCTTTGAATATTCAAATCGATATAAATAGCTTTCTGTGAAAAGACAATGGGAAAACACGGGGGAAAATATAAGAATTTCAGCGAATACCAAGTGGAGACAAAAGAAAAACGTACTATTTGTTATTTAAACAGTGGTATAATCAACAAAAGGAAGTTGATCGAGTGACATAGTGTCGGAGAAACAGGAAAGCTCAAGTTCACAAAGTCACACAGTGCCCGAAATAAAAAAGAAGTTGTCATATATCAAAGTCGCCGTGAAAAGGCAAGTCGTAGCCCACTGTCTGAGTGTCATATGAAAGCTTATTAGGGTACAGACAAAAAAAATAGGCACACAGTGGGAAAAAAACACGAAATGTCAACTTTAATCTCGAAATTTCCACTTTAATCACATAGCTTATTTTGCCATTAAAGTAGAACATCATAAACTTCATCTTAAAATCGTTTAATTTACTAGTTTCTCAAATCTCATTGTAACTAAAGTAGCACATTAAATGCTTTGTTCTGTATCTTCTTTGTGCTCTGTGTGTGAATCACTACCTGCTTCTTAAACAGGCTTTCTCTTTCTCCGACAGGACACATAATCCATTACATTCGTGATATTACAGCTCTCTGAATAATTAAAATACTGAGATGTATACGTGATATCTTTTTCATGATGATAGGAGTTAAAGCATGTTATAAAACATGGGAACACAGTGGCGCAGTGATTGTTCATATCTTATGCAAGAGGCTTGCTGCGCCATGTGCGACCTTCGATGAAATAATTTATTGCAGCAGTACTGTCTCTTTCAAACGTACTAACCTCCAATTCCTGTCCTTACTTTTCTTTCTCCAAATACCCAATCGCCACACAATCAGCTATGTAATAGACGTTAAGCCATTTGTAAGCTTAGAACGCCAATTCTTCAAAACTTTTAAGGAACATTGAAATATCGTCGTAGTACATGTTTAATTATTCTATCCGTCTATCTTTCCAGTGTCACGTCAGTGCAAGAATACAACGCAATGCAGGAACAATCCATGAACTAGCTAGCGCTGCGGCACCGTGTCCTCACATTTTTAATTATTAACAATAAAGATAATTTAAATGAAGTTAAAGTTTTATCTGTATAATATAATCAACATATTTTGCTGCATTTCATCTTAAAAATTATATCGTCATCATATGTAAATACGCGCTTTGTAAAGTGGCGCAGGTTGTGCAATATTATAACTGTAGTGTAAGTTTATAGTGAGGTAATTGTACTTATAAGTAAACAGTTCTACAATGAGCACTTGATGGACTGATTGAGTGCGTTTAGAGTTCTTGGGATGAAACTTTTTCTAAACCGCAAAGTCTGTACTGGGAAGTCTCTGAAGCTTTTTGCCGTGGCAAATGCATCTGCTTCATGCTGTATACCGATAATTCTCTTTCCAATCAGCTGCTGCTGTGATTCCCCACTCAGATACAGTGATATAAATACTCCGAATGGTGCTGTGAGAGTAATATGGAAAAAGATGATCTGCTGTGGCAACCCTTAACGGGAGCAGCTGAAAGAAGAAGAAGATGCATTGAGAGTAACAATGCTAAAGCAGTTCTGGTATTTGGAATACTATGGCTATTCCCTGGACCATTATATTGCTGCAGGTTAATTACAATCAGATGCATTACACTAATAAACAATATGCAGTTAATTTCAATGTATTTATAAAGCCGCATCAGGAATGTGGGTCTAAGAAAGAAAGGGTGACCACACAGGAACAGTAGCACTGCTTTGACGCTGGGTGCCTCCAGTCTGCAAAACCGAGAGGAGAAATTGCGTACGCCAAGGTATGAGGTACCATTGAAATGTGCGTGGATTTACGCCAAGTTTAGGTTTTAAACATCACAATTTGAGCGTGGAAACGTTCGTACGCAACATTTCTGTGCGTACACACCGTTTATACATGAGGCCCCTGGTGATCAACATCAATTTCTTCAAGAAACTTAATAAACTGATGATGCTGAAGTCCCCTCGCTTGAATAAAGTTAACGAGTTTTACGACCGGCTTCACCACGTAGTCAAGCTGCAATACGGATTTACACAGTGCTTCCTGGTGGATTAGGCAGTGTAAGAAAATTACCTCCTGCTCAGGGTTCTCCTCCTTCACCCTCTTCTGGATTATTTTGAGCAACCCAACATTTTTTCCAGTCAGATTTGGTGCTCCATCTGTGGTAACGTTGGCGAGCGTACTCCAAGGTAGCTTGTACCTATTTATGAGCCCCAACACGCTATCATACAAGTCCTCTCCCCATGTTTTCCCCTTTAGGGTTTCCATGGCCAAAAACTCCTCCGTTATCTCAAAATTGTCATTAATCCCTCTGATAAAAATTAAAAGCTGAGTGGTGTCCTTTATGTCATTACTTTCGTCCAGTGCCAAGGAATATAATGTAAATGACTCCGCTTTTTTGTTTAACTTGCTAGCTAAGTCTTTGTCAATTAGCTCAACATGGCGAGTCACTGTCCTGCGTGATAAGCTAATTTTTTCAAATTTGTTCTTGCTCTCAGGACACAAGATACCTGCTGTCTCTACCATGCTCTCTTTGAGAAACTCCCCTTCAGAGAAAGGCTTGCTGGTCTTTGCTAAATTGAATGCCAGCACATAACTTGCCTTCGTGCTTGATTCTTGGATGGCAGTTTGTTGGATAAAGGTGTTTTGCTGAGCCTGCAAACTAGCTGCCAACCTCTGAGCGGTAGCCGTCCGTTCTTGAGATGACTGGTTGTTAGCGTAATTAGCATGCTTGGTGGAAAAGTGACGGCTGATGTTGTATTCCTTTAAAACCGCAACGGTTTCTTGGCAAATAAGACATATAGCCTTTGACCAGACTTCAGTATTTATTAAGTATTTAGTTGTCCATTCCTTATTAAACACTCGGCACTCACTGTCGACTTTTCTTTACTTTGGCCCACTCATTGTTTCAGATGGGTTCAGAGCAGTAGCTGAATAATAACAGAGAGTAACCCGGGCTCCGCAAAATCAAGTCAATGTATCACTGCGCCTAATGCGCCACCTGGTGGAACACCAGGCATTACAGGACAAAGTCAAATGAATGCAGTCATAATTATGATATGATTTGATTTGGACAATTTTGTACCAATCTTCGGCGGGACGGATCGAAAAGACCAACAGGCCACATGTGGCCCGCAGGCCGTAGTTTGACCACCCCTGGTCTAGAATGACACCCAGGCTCTTCACCCAGGTGGAGATGTTTGTGTTAATGTTGTTAATTAAAATGGAAGACTGGTTAACCTCAGCAAGTGTGGATTTAGAACCAATGAGGAGCACCTCAGTTTTATTGCTATTTAATTGGAGAAAATTGTGAGTCATCTGTGACTTTATGTGTTGGAGACATGCCATGAGAGTATTTGGAGGGAAAACAGAAGTGGATTTAGTGGATAGATAAAACTGTGTGTCATCATCAGAACAATGAAATTTAATACCATGGTGTCGAAAAATATTACCTACTAGCAAAATACCCGCGCTTCGCAGTGGAGAAGTAGTGTGTTAAAGAGGTTATGAAAAAAAAAGGAAACATTTTAAAAATAACGTAACATGATTGTCAATGTAATTGTGTTGTCATTGTTATGAGTGTTGCTGTGTTTTATATATATAAAATACACACACACACATATAAACATATATATACATATACATATACACATATATATACATATCTACATATATATATATATATATATATATATATATATATATATATATATATATATATATATATATATATATATATACATATACACATCCACATCCACATATCAACATATATATATACACATATATACACACACACACGCTTTATGGGTGATGATTGTTTTACTCTTTTTATCTTTATTTTATTTTATTGTAGACTCAACTCCTATCTGCGCACACCAGGGCGGCCGTGGGCGGATGCGTATGGTGTATTCACTCCATGTTATCGTGCATTGCGCTGTCAGTGGTATTTTGATAAAAGAATTTGAACAACATATAAGAAGCGTATAAATTATTAAACAGTAAAACATTAACATTTAAGAAGTAAAGTTACATTAAGTACTACTGCAGTGCCTTCGGGTATACCTCATTTTTTGTTTGCCCATTACATGCTTAAATGTATACATTTTTTGGTGCACCTACCCGAGAACACGCGACATATAACCGAGCGTGGGAGAAGCATGGATTTTAAACACGCGTTGAGTTCATCTGCTGGTCTCCCTCGTGGAATAAGTGGTAATGTTTGACTAAAATCTACAGCGAGCAAAACGACATTACCTCCTATTTTTTTTTTTTATGATCTCTGAGATCTTGCTTTTTTCGGTTCAAGGCTTCATAAGCTCTTTTATGTTGTATGGTGTACTTATCCCAAACCATCATCTTTGAATGTTGCAAGACTTTCGCCTTGTATGTAGATCGGGGTAATTACATTCATTGCATTCCTAGTCTGAATCACAATCTGATTGTATGGGTGGTTACCTGGCACTGTAGGGTTGCCACCCGTCCTTTAAAATACGGAATCGTGCCGCGTTTGAGAATGAAATTGCGCGTCCCGTTTTGAATCAATACTGGACGGGATTTATCCCGTATTTTTTTTATCATTTTTTTTTTAAAGCAGCGTCTCATGCAAATCATCCCACACGCATTTTATGAAGATGCCTCCTTTCCTACCTTTGATTGGGTAATACTTGATGTCATCGTTAGTTTGATTGGTGTTTTTAACTGTCCAGTGAGGAGGGCATGTCTTTTAAGTAGAGTCTGCAAAGTGTTGGCACTGAGATGTGGCGTCAGCGCCATAGTTGAAGCCCCTAATGTTGCGGTCAGCAAGTCGGCTAACATCCGCCATGTGCCGTCTTTCAGTTGCGAGAAGCAGATCATAGAATGGTTGAAACTGTTGCCCCTAACGTTGCGCCACGGCGTGTGGTTCGTTTATACGTCGTGTCTTCTCATTAAACTTTTATCTCGCGAATATGTTAAAACCAAGCAAAAAAGTGCATACACAAGGTGAGGGGCTACCGTGAAAATGTGTATACACACCATTTATACACGAGGCCCCTTGACTGGGCCTGATGTTGCTGAGATAGGCTTCACCCACCACTGCATTACAATAAGGCTGTGGTCTGTTTATCAAAGAGAGCTCTGTGAGCAGAATGCTGATTATCTGATAATTAGTAGCGCATCATCTTCATGGGCTCTTCTTCAATGCCATGTTTCATCTAGGTGACCCAACAGACAGTACACAGTGAAGTCTTTGCCCTTTCTCATTGGTCCATGTTAACCCTCATTCATCAGGCTGAGATCGGCTAATTACCAGCAGCAATACCACAACCACCACAACTACCACAACACATACCCATTTTACCCATAATGTCTTTCCTATTGTTAGATTCTTCCCAGGTACTTCACTGAGACCACCATTCCTAAAGGGTCTCAGTCAGGTTATTTCGGTCCACACCAGAGTACAATTGATGTGTTCTCATCTACCTAAACAAATCAGACTATGAGTTAAATTAGGTCCTGGGTTTAAAACAAACTGCTCTAAATGAAATGTGTTTGAAAATAGAATAAGAGAAATACCGGACACTACAGCATGGGGTAAGAAAAGGGTAATAGAGAAAAACTTCCAGTTGAGTGAGTGCTGGCGGGACTGGTCACCACTGCTCACCGGTAACTTTTTCTTGATTAACTTATGATCTAACGGACTAAGCAACTGTTTTCATTTTGGGCAGATTTATACGCTTGTTTGTTCAGCTTAAAACTTTCACATCCCAACCCACTGCTGTTACTTCAGGTGGGCTCTGTCCTGGAGTTCCTCCTTTTCATTTTTTACCTTCTCCTACCTCTTGGTAATATCTTTTTGTAAATATAACATTAACTTCCACTGTTAACTGATGACACCCAGCTCTATCTCACTAGCAAACCTACTGTTTCCTTTCCACCCTCCTTACTTATTGATTGCATAGCAGAACTCAAATCCTGATTTTTTCAAATTTTCTTAAATTAAATAAGTGACAAAACTGAGGTTCTCCTCATTGGTACAAAATCAACATTATCCAAAACTGATCCCTTTTCATGTGTTATTGATAATTCCTCTGTCTCCTCTTCCCCACAGGTGTCATCCTTGACAGTACTTTATCCTTTCAGTCCCACATCAGTAACATCTCCTGGGGCCTCATGTATAAACGGTGCGTACGCACAGAAATGTTGCGTACGAACCTTTCCACGCTCAAATCGCGATGTATAAAACCTAAACTTGGCGTAAAGCCACGCACATTTCCACGGTAACTCATACCCTGTCGTACGCAATTTCTCCGCTCGGTTTTGCAGACTGGCGGCACCCAGCGTCAAAGCAGTGCTACTGTTCCTGTGTGGTTACTCTTTCTTAGATCCACATCCACGGCGGCGGCTTTGTCAAATACACTGAAATTAACCGCATATCGTTCATAAATTTAATGCATCTGATTGTAATTAACCTGTAACAATATAATGGTCCACAGAATGGTCAAACTACTGTTCCTGTGTGCTCATCCTTTCTTTCTTAGCTCCACATTCCTGACGCGGCTTTATAAATACACTGAAATTAACTGCATATTGTTTATTAGTGTAATGCATCTGATTGTAATTAACCTGCTGCAATATAATGGGCCAGAGAAAAGCCATAGTATTCAAAATACCATAACTGCTTTAGCGTTGTTACTCTCACTGCATCTTGTTCTTCTTTTTGCTGTTCCCGTTAAGGGTTGCCACTGCGGATCATCTTTTTCCATATTACTCTCACTGCACCACTCGGAGTATTTATATCACTGTATCTGAGTGTGAATCACAGCAGCAGATGATCGGAAAGAGAATTATCGGTATATAGTTTCAAGTACACACTACCTCAACCACGGCAAAAAGCGTCAAAGCCTTTCCTGTACGGACCTCGCGTTTCAGAAACAGTTTCATCCCAAGAACTATAAACGCACTCAATCACCTCACTGTAAACTTGCACTACAGTTATAATATTGCACAACCTGCGCTACTTTATAAAGCGCGTATGATAACAATATCATTTTTAAGATGAATTGCAGCAAAATATGTTGCTTATAGTATACAGATAAAACTTTAACTTCATTTAAATAATCTGTATTGTTAATAATTAAACATGTGAGGACACGGTGCCGCAGCGTATAGCTGGTTCAAGGATAGCTCCTGCCTTGCGCTGTATTCTTGCTGGTGCTGACGCAACACTGGAAGGATAGACGGATAGAATAATTAAACATGTACTACGAAGATATTTCAATGTTCCTTAAAAGTTTTGAAGAATCGGCGTTCTAAGCTTACAAATGGCTTAACGTCTATTACAGAGCTGATTGTGTGGCGATTGGAGAAAGAAAAGTATGCACAGGAATTGGAGGTTAGTACGTTTGAAAGAGACAGTACTTCTGTAATAAATTATTTCATCGAAGGTCGCACATGGTACAGCAAGCCTCTTGCGTGAGATATGAACAATCACTGCGCCACTGTGTTCCCATGTTTAATAACATGCTTTCATTCCTATCATCATGAAAATGATATCACATATACATCTCAGTATTTTAATTATTCAGAGAGCTGTAATATCTCGAATGTAATGCATTCTGTGTCCTGTCGGAGAAAGAGAAAGAACGGAAGCACGTAGTGATTCACACACATAGAGCACATAGAAGATCAAACACAGAAAAAAGCATTTAACATGCTACTTGAGAAACTAGTAAAATAAACGATTTTAAGATGAAGTTTATGATGTTCTACTTTAATGGCAAAATAAACTACGTGATTAAAGTGGAAATTTCGAGATTAAAGTTGACATTTCGTGCTTTTTTCTCACTGTGTGCCTATGTTTTTTGTTTGTACCCTAATAAGCTTTCATATGACACTCAGACGGTGGGCTACGACTCGCCTTTTCACAGCGACTTTGATATGTGATTTCTTTTTTACTTCGGGCACTGTGCGACTTTGTGAATTTGATCTTTCGAGTTTTTCCGACACTCTGTCACTCGATCAACTTTCTTTTGTTGATTATACCACTGTTTAAACCAGCAAATAGTACGTTTTTCCTTTGCCCCCACTTGGTATTCGCTGAAATTCTTATATTTTCCCCTGTGCTTTTCCCATTGTCTTTTCACAGAAGGTTATTTATATTGATTTGCATATTCAAAGAGGCGTAATTCTGGGAGGAGTTGGGGCGGGACAGAAGGCGCGTGCACGTGCGTTACTTTTCACGCAAATCGGGATTTATGTAGTAGAAGAACGTGAAAGTATGCGTGCGCACAGATTCCTGCATCTGGATTTTTCTGTGCATACGCACAATCCCGCTTTTGTGCTTACGCCATGTTATAGTGTGAGTTCTACGCACGGCGTTATACATGAGGCCCCTGGTCTCCATATTTCCACTTGCGTAACGTTAATTGTATTCGCTCCTCCCTCACTCCCCACACCACTGCTATCCTTGATCATAGCCTTGTCACTTCTCGTCTCCATTATTGCAATTTCCTTTTCTTTGGTCTTTCTCGCAAATCTCTTCATAAGCTTCAACTGGTCCAGAATTCAGCTGCCCTCCCACATCATTAATAGAACCCCCTCTATTCACCATATCACTCCCGTTTTGCAGCAGCTTCATTGGCTTCCAATTCAGTTCCACATTCAATTCAAAATTCTTCGGTTAACTTTTAAGGCTCTCCACAACCTCGCCCCTCCATATCTGTCTGACCTCCTCCATGTTGCCATTCCCTCCCGTACCCTTAGATCCTCTTCCTCCATCCACTTGACTGTCCCCTTTGTCCGTCTTACCACTATGGAGAGCAGAGCAACTGAACAGCTCTGGAACTCACTACCACCTGAGCTTAGAAATATTGAATTATTTTCACTTTTCAAATCTAAACTTAAAACTCATTTGTTTAAGACGGCTTTTTCTCTTTGATTACAATTGCTGTGTCTGATTTTAATTTTTGTTTTTTACTTGTGTTTATAATGTGTATTTTATCTATTGTTCAGTGTCCTTGAGTGTTTAGAAAGGTGCCTATGAATAAATGAAATGTATTATTATTAATTTTAATATAAAAAGGATAAAGGATTGGATGCAAGAGACCACATGTGGTTAGTTTGCCTTTCCTTCATAAGCTCCCTAATTTCATTTGTCATCCACTTTTTCTTCTTCTCTTTCCTCTTTTTTGGTATCACTTCATTGAACATTTCCATCACTGTCTTTTTAAACTTACCAGCTTGATATGTTCTACACTGTCAGAACTTCAGATCTGTTCTTCATTGTCACAATGTATTTCATCTTTATGTCCAGATCTTTCAAACAAGCCGGGTCTAATCTGGTATTACCCTTAAGATTCTTCAGTCGTTTTAGCGTAACCCACAGCTTGCTTTTCATTGGAACATGGTCACTCTCAAGATCTGATCCTTTGTATGCCTTGGACTGTTGAATGACATTTCTGAAATATTTGCTGGTGGTGAGTTAGCCCATTTGATTGTAAAGCTGATCATCTGGGCTTCTCCAAGTCCACAACTTTCTTATGTGCTGTTTGAGCCTTTCTTACAGTCAGGTCACTTGTATTGAACTTCTCACCTCTCCCATTCCTGGTTCCCAATCCAAATGTACTGATGATATCACCATGTTATTGTTGCACCACTTTACTCACGCCTTACATCTGCAATGGTAGAGACTTATCTCCTTCCCATCACCTGAGGGAACTATAATATGAAATAAACTATAAAAGTACCTGCATGAAAATAGCATACTAAATGAAAATCAGCATGGGTTAACAAGAAGAAGAGTCTACCAGACCAGTCTATTAGAGTTGTTTGAGTGGGCAGCTAGAGTAGTAGACAAAGGCAAAGCATACAACAGAATTGACTTTGATGTTTAAAAAGCCTTTGATTCCAAAGAGTATTTTTTAAACCACAATCCACTGACATAAAAAATGACTTGTAACCCTCTTATCAAGTGTCAAGTTGGTTAATCAGCCAGAGACAAAAGCTAAAAAGAAGAGGAGGAGGAGGAGGATAGTCCATGTAGGGTGATGTTATCATTGGAGTCCCTCTGGGGTCTGTCCTTAGGCCATCACTTTTTAATATATATATATATATATCACTGATTTTTAAGGTTTGTGCCAGTAGATATTAACCTTTTGAAATTCAGAGATGACACTGATGAACAAAATTCACAGCATGACATCTAGACAAAGAAACATGAATTATAAATACAAGACAAATTTTCTGTTGGCAATAGTTTTTCAATTTTAGGCCTAATCATGACCATTATAATGAGACTGTGTGATTAACCCCATTGTAGTAGGACCACATCTGCAGTCTTATGTCACTTCTGGTCACCAGAAAACAGCAGAGGAGCAAATGTGCAGAGGAGAGAAACCACAGGACTAAACTTCTTTAGTCTCAAGCAGAGGAGGCCACGTAGGGTCCTAATAGAAAGATCTCAAAGGCTTCAATAAAGTTGATCTCGCCAGATTCTTTTGATTAGATGGTGAAGTAAGAATATTGCAGTTAGGACTGAAGTCAAGAAGTACTTCAGTATGCAAAGAGCTTTGGGAATCTGGAACAAACTACCGAGGCATGGAGTTGAGGCAGAAACTCTTAAGAAGTATCTGGATGAGACAGCGGGGCAACAGCTGTTATTAAACCAAAGAAGCGTTGTGGACTGAATGGTCTGTTATGCATCTCATGTTCTTATGAACTGTTAAGAGCCAGCCTAGTGCCTCTTGATGGCCACTCAGGGCAGGCGTTCTTCACGATTTGCTCCTCAATGGCACTCAATCGGCCTGCTGTTCCACTTCGTTGATTTGCTTGTTTTCTGCTTTTCTCTCCCTGAATCGCTGATGACTGACCCAGACAAACCGGACACTCTGTTCTGATCTCCTCTTCTGATTCTGTTTATTGAATACTTTGGAGCCTCACAGAGTGACACAAGTTAGTCGGATTTATTCAAAGTAATGGTTATTAATTTTAAAAGAGTAGCTAAAAGGATATTAAGGAATTGTTTAACTAGGAAATGAAGATCTTTTGGGTCAGGGGAGGAAACAGCAGATGAAAGGCAAGCAGGAGTCAGTAACTGAGAGGACAAAGACAACATTGAAATCAAAATCGAAATCCAGTTCCGGGTCAAATGCCTTTTCCACATCTCACTACAAAATTTTCAAAAATCTCTTTTAACGTCTCTTTGATCCCAACCTAAGATAACACTGAATGCCTGCCACCGACTTTTATAAGGGTGAAGTGATGATGTCACACACAGAGCCATGACTGGTCAGGCAGATACAACACTAAGCTATTGTTAACAAAAAATTGGCCATAACCTCAGAAAAACACCACAAGATAGTGATGGGAAGCAGTATTCAAAATGTCATTGTGATGACGTTAACAAAGTAATGGTAAGAGTTAAAATGCCACATGAAAGGCACAAGCATCACAGAATAAATATGGAGTAGTCATTAATGAAAAGTGAGGACAAGGGGGTGAAGGAGCATGGTTGGGCAGATTGGGGTCCAGCGTTATTTACGGCATCCTTATGTCATAAAGTCCATAATTTTCAGTAGCTGTTGCTACATCTGCTGCAGTGTGGAACACAAGCGCTCGCCACGACTCCTCCAAATGCTGACTGTCTCTGTCTGCACGCACAATGCTGCCACGGCTATAAGCCCGTTTATATTCTGGCACAGAAAGCTGCAGATGCGCTCGTGCACAGGGGATGCACACCCTCGTCTGTTTACAGTATAAGCGTTCAGTGCACGACACTGTGCAGATGCAGAATCCCCTTTTTACTTTCTTGTATATCAAGTACAGAGAAAGTATAATAATCATGAAAAAATTCGACCTTGAGATTTTGATTAATCTTGACATTTTAGACCACCCTGCGTCCAAAAATACAGTTTTTGGAATTATGTCTGTGTGTGTTTGGGTCTGTGTGTATGTGTGGAAACATGATAACTGAAGATGATAGATGGATGAAATTTGGCGTGTTGTTGTTACACCAAAATTGTAGGTCAGTATTAATGTTTGGGTGAAATCCATCAATTGGAAGTGCTACTTTACCTGAACACATACTCGATTTTTTTTTTATTCATGCAGCTGTAGAGTCCGATTTATTCAACTTTACTTTTATAATAATTATTCAATATATTATTAATTTGATTTGCTTTTTTGTTGACGGTTCTTTAATAGTACATAATATAAAAATATAATCATTGTCTTGCAGTTTACTCCTCAAATGTCCATCCCCATATCTGAGTATACGAGAAAGTCGAGGGGAGATCATGACGATTTTTATATTTGCCTTTCCATACCGATCTCACAGATATTTCCATTTCTGTCTTTTCAAACTTTCATCTTTACTCAGGTTCTGGGAGATTTCTTGTCATGAATTTATGCTCATTTGGCTATCTCTGTATACTTTTAATTTTGGATTTTAGAGGTGCAATGTATCTCACAACTGTTTCTTGAATGAGTCTGTGTTTTCTTGTACAATCAATGTGTTCAGACACACACAGGACCACACAGTTACAAAATTCCGGAGGTTGCTGACAAAATTTACGTCACTCACACCCTAGTGGACCCTTATCGGGATATGAACATTAGAACATTAGAACAATCTAGACGAGAACAGGCCATTCAACCCAACAAAGTTCGCCAATACTATCCACTTAACTCTTCTAAAATAGCATCAAGTCAAGTTTTGAAAGTCCCTAACATCTTACTGTCTACCTCACTACTTGGTCGCTTATTCCAAGTGTCCATTGTTCTATGTATGAAGAAAAACTTCCTAATGGTTGTGTGAATTTCCCCTTAACAAGTTTCCAACTGTGTCCACGTGTTCTTGATGAACTCATTTTAAAATAAAAGTCTCGATCCACTGGACTAATTCCCTTCATGATTTTAAATTTCATGATTTCCTCTGTAGCCCTGGAATCAGCCTAATTGCTGTTCTCTGGACCTTTTCTAGCGCTGTTATGTCCTTTTTGTAGGTCACCCATCACTGGCTACATTTATCCTTCCTTCTTTTATTTGAGGAGTAGAAATCCACATGTTCCACTAGTAATAATATTCAACTGGCACAGCATAGGAGACACAGACAACAGTAAAATAAAATAAAATAAAATGACCAGCATGAAAAAAGAAGTGAAATTCCTTGCTTTGACTGCATCGCTAAGGATTTAATTCAAAGTATAATTGTCTTTCAGCTAAACTTTTCTTAAAACTTGTATTAAAACTCCACAAATATTATTCTCCATTGTTCACTGCCATCTAGGTCTTTGACTGATTTCACTCTTCACATTTGCTCCCAGCATGCTAATAAAATCTCACCATAATTGGTGTCTGATGCCGGACATTGATTGGATGGTGATATTGAACTCTTGGCATATGTAGAGTTGGATAATGTAAAGAGGAATTATGGGTACATGTTTAAAGACAACGATTATACTTTGGTTTCAATGAGTTTTGTGATTATATTATCATTTTATGTAAGTGTCCTAAATTGAATTTTAATGTTTAATGAACTATGTGGTAAGATTGTGTTCATGTTCTCACCATCACTGTAACTTACAGTCATATGAAAGAGTTTGGGAACCCCTCTTAATTCTTTGGATTTTTGCTTATCATTGGCTGAGCTTTCAAAGTAGCAACTTCCTTTTAATATCTGACATGCCTTATGGACACAGTAGGATTTCAGTAGTGACGTGGATTAACAGAAAATATGAAACATGCATCATAAGAAAATTAGACAGGTGCATAAATGTGAGCACCCCAACAGAGATATGACATCAATACTTAGTTGAGCCTCCTTTGCTCCTCTGAGCCTCTAGACGCTGTCCTCCTATAGCCTGTGATGAGTGTCTGGATTCTGGATGGAGGTATTTCTGACCATTCTTCATACAAAATCTCTCCAGTTCAGTTCATGCCGAGCATGGACAGCCTCCTTCATATCATCCCATAGATTTTCGATGATATTCAAGTCAGGGGACTGTGACGGCCATTCTAGAACATTGTACTTCTCTCTCTGCATGAATGCCTTTGTAGATTTCAAAGTATGTTTTAGGTTGTTATCTTGTTGGAATATCCAACCCCTGCGTAACTTCAACTTTGTGACTGATGCTTGAACATTATCCTGAAGAATTTGTTGATATTCGGTTGAATTCATCCAACCCTCAACTTTAACAAGGGTCCCAGTCCCTAAACTGGCCACACAGCCACACAGCATGATGGAACCTCCACCAAATTTGACAGTAGGTAGCAGGTGTTTTTCTTGGAATGCGGTGTTCTTCTTCCGCCATGCAAAGCGCTTTTTGTTTTGACCAAATAACTCCATTTTTGTCTCCGAAGTCCGAAGCACTTTGTTCCAAAATGAATCTGGCTTGTCTAAATGAGCATTGACATACAACAAGCGGCTCTGTTTGTGGCGTGAGTGCAGAAAGGGCTTCTTTCTTATCACGCGGCCATACAGATGTTTTTCATGCAAATTGCACTGAATTGTAGAACGATGTACAGATACACCATCTGCAGCAAGATGTTCATGCAGGTCTTTGGAGGTGATCTGTGGGTTGTCTGTCACCATTCTTACAATCCTGCTCATATGCCGCTCCTGTATTTGTCTTGGCCTGCCAGACCTGCTGGGTTTAACAGCAACTGTGCCTGTGGCCTTCCATTTCCTGATTCCATTCCTTACAGTTACAGAAACTGACTGTTTAAACCTCTGAGATGGCTTTTTGTAGCCTTCCCCTAAACCAGGAGACTCAACAATCTTTGTTTTCAGATCTTTTGAGAGTTGCTTTGAGGATCCCATGCTGTCACTCTTCAGAGGAGAGTCAAAGGGAAGAAGCACAACTTGCAATTGACCACCTTAAATACCTTTATATCTCATGACTGGACACACCTGTCTATGAACTTCAAGGCTTAACGAGCTCATCCAACCAATCAGCATTGAGCAGTGACAGGCATTCAAATCAGCACAATGACAAGGGGACCCACATTTGTGCACAGCCAGTTGTTCACATTTGATTGAATTTCATACAACTAAATACTGCGTCACTAAAAATCTTTGTTCAGAAAACACCGCAGTACTCCTAGGAAATGAAAGACACATCATTGTTATCTTTTTTGTTGAAAGGAGAGTCAATTATTATGCAGGCTGAGAGGGTTTCCCAAACTTTTTCATATGACTGTACCTGTAAGGCTGGTGGGTTCAATGCAAAGCTACCCTTTCAAATGCTCATTTATTCTGCTGTTAAACAGCCATTTGCTTTTCACTCATAATACAAAGATTAAATTCTTTTAGAGAAATGTGAAATGTGAAAAACTAAAGAAAACCTAAAAATACATCCCAACACTACATGTCTCGTGAAAAGCACATTTTTATTTTGTGAGACACTCTTGCCAAGTGACTTCTCTCACACATCCATAGGTTTTTACACGCAGATCTGGCAGTGATGATTCCACTCCAAGCATCTCTAAGCACCTGCCATTGTGAGCTGAGAGATTCACAGATGTCCTGAACTATAAATAATTTGCAGTCTGCCTGTAGCTGGGATTCATGGTTGTCTATTAGGATGCATCGGCCTGATGAACTCATTTGTAATACATTTTTTCATGATAGCTATTGATGCACAATCATATCGGAACTGAATCACTTGCACAATTGATTTGACTAGTCAAACAAAAAAATGAGTCAAAAACGGGAGTGGAGTCACTTCTACCTGCAGTCTGAATGGGGCTTTAGCAGCCTGGAGCAACATATGGACTCAAACACAGCTAGTAAGAACTTTACAATTCATTTTTACCATCACAACATTTCTCTAGCATTGGGGGCAGCTGGCCCTATGCCCCCCATCATACACACTGTCTATAACTGGTAGACTTGGCAGATTTGAAAAAAAGAGGGATGGGAAAATGAGAGAAAATGAAGTCTGAAGCAGGATAAAGTCAAAATCTGAAAGAACAAACTGATTGAAACTGATTTGGGACCTTCACTGTTTTCACTTTACAAGCTTCCACTGGGATCTCTCATTAGGAAACATCATGTTAATTTTCACTCATATGCAGATGACACCCAATTATACCTTTCATTTAAATCAAATGAAGTTTCTCTGATGTTGTTTTTAATTAGTTGTGTTAGCGAATTAAAGGAGTGGATGGATGAGAACCACTTGTCTTTAAATACAGATAAAACAGAGATGTTAATTGTTGGAGGGAGTGACGCTGATCACAACAATATTCTGTCATCATTAAACTCAGTTGGAATCCCCATTAATTTTACTGAATTAGCAAGCAATCTAGGAGTTATCTTTGACTCCAGCATGTCATTTAAAGCGCATATTACAAAGTTGTCCAAATCATGTTTCTTCCATCTTAAAAATGTTGGGAAATTAAGGTACTTTCTAAATAAACAGGATTCTGAGAAACTAATTCATGCATTTATCTCTAGTAGGATTGACTACTGCAATGCGGTGTTCACTGGATGTTCAAACTGTTCTTTATACAGCCTCCAGTTAATCCAAAATGCAGCTGCAAGAATTATTACAAGAACAAGAAAATACGAACACATAACTCCAGTTCTTAAATCCTTACACTGGCTCACTCTTAAGTTTAGGGCAGATTTCAAAATCCTCCTTTTAACATACTGTCACAGATGACTGCGGTGATTACCTGGCCGGGATGCCTGGAGGGACCGGAAAGGGACATTAATAGCTTCCGGGGCACAAAGGGGCAGCCGCCCTGGATGAAAAGAGGACCACGGGACAGGGACAAAGAGGATTTGTACTATTGGGAACCGTGGCCACCGCCAGGGGGCGCTTTAAGCCTCAGGAGACCCGGATGTGATTACTTCCGCCACACTTGGCAAGATGGCGGAGGGATCGGCCAGGGACGCCCGGAGTGCTTCCGGTTCAAAGCGCAGCACTTCCGCCACACCAGGAAGTGCTGCCGGATGGACATCATCAGCCACCTGGAGCACATCCGGGCGGGAATAAAAGGGGCCGCCTCCTTACAGTCAGTGAGCCAGAGTCGGGAGTGGGAGTAGGACAAAGCTCCCAGGAGGAGAGGAAAAGCGGCCAAGGACATTGAGAAGACTTGATTAAGGGTGATTATTGCTTTGTGCTTTGCGTGGAGTGAGGAACTGTGTTTATTTAATGTTTAATAAACGTGTGCTTTTTATAAAGATGTGGTTTCCGACTGGTGGTGTCCGTGAAAGTTTCACAATACAAAGCCTTAAATGGCTGAGGTCAAGCTTACTTGTCTGAACTTATCATGACTTACAAATCAAAGTGCACGCTAAGATCTCAAGATGCTGGTCTGCTTATGATTCCAAGAATTAATAAAATAACAATGGGAGGTCGAGGTTTTAGTTACAGGGCCCCTAAACTGTGGAATGGTCTGCCTGCTACTATAAGAGATGCCCCTTCGGTCTCAGCTTTTAAATCCCGGCTGAAGACTCACTACTTCAGTTTAGCATATCCTGACTAGAGCTGCTGATTAACTGTACAGACTGCATCTCTGTTGTTAGTCATTAGCACTAAAACGTAAGTAACATGATAGTTATAATTGTATACTAACCCTCACTTATTCTGTTTCACTTCTCTGTACTCAAATGTGCCAGTTGGTGCCAGCGGCCCACCTGCCAAGTTGTTTGCCTGCCTAAGGTAAAGTCATCTCTGATGGAGGATCGCAGGATTCGTGGGGTAGAGGGGTCCTTTCATTGCATTGGCTGGCCCAGCGCTGAATCAACGCTGGCCCGTAGGAGGAGGCAGCTTGATGAATGAGTGCTACAGGACTCTAAACAAATCCAAATCATATTATGTGATATCATCTACTGTTAAATTCTGCTCTGTAGTTGTGAAATTTTTATTGTAATACTGTATTGAGGTTTTGTTCTGTTCTGTGTATTGTATTGTATTGATCCCTTCTTTTTGATACCCACTGCAGCCCAACGTACCTGAAAAGGGGTCTCTCTCTGAACTGCCTTTCCTGAAGTTTCTTCCATTTCCCCTATAAGGTTTTTTTTTAGGAGTTTTTCCTTGTCATCTTAGAGAGTCGAGGCTGGGGGGCTGTCAAGAGGCAGGGCCTGTTAAAGCCCATTGCAGCACTTCTTGTGTGATTTTGGGCTATACAAAAACTACAGAAAAACAACAACTGTCACCACAACATTTGTTTTAAATTTATCCACAATAAACAATAGCTTGACACCACCAACAACCCAATGACATCATGTGTAAGTGACATGCTAACAACAGATAGCCATAAAATTGGGGCACCGATGGAAAATAAAAAGGTGGCATGCCAAAACAATACTGGAAAAAAATACAGAAAATAAAAAAAACATCAAAATAAAAATAGGATTGTGTCTATGTAACTCAGAACCATAAAATGTAAAAATAAATTAACAAGAGATTAGGGAAAAATTAAATGTCAAGAACTCATAACCTCTAAGCACCTCACTTGATCTCTGCCATACAGACTGTCCGAGAGGACCAGCCTCCTTAACACTACTTGAATGTGGACACAGCGGCAGCCCACCACTGACCACACCCCAGGACTAAGCTACACGTGATCGGTACGGTGTCTTCAGTTAACGTAATAAGCACATCATTAGGATGTAAGAGAAAACCAGGAGCACCCATAAAAAACAACAAAGACAGAGAGAGAGATCAGTCAGACTCCACACAAACACAGGACATGGCTTGGACGCTACAGTCAGGCAGAAGTGCGGAGTAATTCTGAAAGATTAATTTTTAGGATGTGAAACACCTCTGAAAACTGCTCATACTCATGTTAAACTCCCCTGTGCTTATTCTTGTCTCCCCAGGAGCAGACTTCCTGAAGGAGATGCAGGCCAGTGTCCAGTCACCTTCTGTTGGTCCTCACATCAAAGGTAACCAGTCCTCATGTATTTGGTCAGCATCTTCTCCACTCGTGTGCTCTTCAGTTTTCTCACTTGTTGTCATTTTGACTTTCAGACCTCCATGAGATGCACAGAGCCATTGTGTGTGAATCTACAATAGCTCTGAAGGATCATGCTTCTTCTGCCGTTCCTCACAGCACAGCTGGGTACACTGAGTTGATGGTCATTAAACAGAACACAAGGACACTTAAGGAGACTGAACATGAACTTGTGAATACTGGGAGGACTCATGAAGAACTCAAGAATAAGGAAACAAAAAAGAAATGTGAGAGAATCTGGACTGAGCAGATTTTCAAAAGAAGTCCTGGAAGTGAGACTTCCCCCCACATTGTACTGGTCAGTGGAGTGGCTGGAATTGGGAAGACCACCATGATCCAGAAGGTCATGTTTGATTGGGGCGGAGGCACTCAGTACCAGAGGTTTGCATTTGTGTTCCTGTTTAAATTCAGAGAGCTTAACCTCCTAGACAATGAGACTGAGCCACGTATGTCACTGACCAGGCTAATTGAAAGGCACTATAAACACCTGAGTGACTCAAGACTAACAGAAATCCTGCAGAAACCTGAATCTCTTCTTCTTATATTTGATGGACTGGATGAGTACAAACACAAACTGAACTTCACAGACAGTCAGCTCTGCTCAAACCCAGACGTTGAGGTGCCTGTCCACATCCTGGTCACCAGTCTGGTCAGTCGGACATTACTGAAGGGCTGCTCAGTCCTGATAACAAGCAGACCAACAGCCCTGGAAGCCATGGACATGGAAAGAGTCGATCAGTTTGTAGAAATTCTGGGGTTCCTCCCTGAACAAAGGCTGACATATTTTAAGAAGTTCTTCAGTGACACTGCTCTGGGTGTCAAGGCTTTTCAGTATGTGGAGGAGATCGGCATCCTGTACTCCATGTGCTTCAGCCCCTCATACTGCTGGATGATCTGCTCTGTGTTGAAGAGCCACTTCATGACCTCTAAAAAAGGGCGAGGAGCTGCCCCAAGAACTGTCACTGAGATCTTTATGATGTTCCTTCACAACATCCTGACCAATTACAGACAAGAAGCCAAGTACCAGAGGGAGATTCTGGTCAGACTGGGGAAAATGGCCTATAATGGGGTAGACAAAAATATTTTTGTGTTTTATAACAATTTTGAGATGTCCATTTTCGGTCTTCAGCCAGTCGTGTCCTCTTCATTCCTCTATGGGTTTCTGGACAGTCAAAGCACTCCGGAACACTCTATGTACACCTTCTATCAGGTCACCCTGCAGGAGTTCATGGCCGCCTGCTCCTTCTACTTTGATCCATCAGGAGATGTGGAGGAACTGCTGAAATACCTCAACTTATGCGAAGATGGCCGATTTGAGATTGTCACTCGATTCCTGGCAGGACTGGCTTGGTGTCCTGTGTTTAAAGCATTGGAGGGAATTCTGGGGGAGTTTGAGGGGAAAACCACACAGCGGATACAGGAGTGGGTGAGGCAGAAAGCTAAACAGGCGCTACAATGGGAAGATCAAAGTGAAACTCTGCGAGTTTGTCACTGGCTCTGTGAGACTCAGAATAAGGAATTAATTAGAGACGCCATTGGAGAGGATTTAAAGATGGACTTTAGCAGTATGACTTTATCTTCTGTGGACTGTGCTGTGTTGGCTTCTGTCATCAGCTGCTGTGGAGAGCTTAAAGAACTTGACCTGTCAGGAACCCCTCTGACCCCCGAGTGCATCAGGAGACTGGCAGGGGGGCTCAGCTGCTGCCATGTAGTCAGGTGAGTGATGCGACTTTGACGAGTTCAGTTTGATCTGTGAAGGCACTTTATGTAAATGAGAGTCACTGGAGGGCACTGATCTCCACTGTCAAAGGATCTTCTAATATCAGGAAGTGATGCCATGACATTACTTACATGCTAACTATGCCCTCTCATTCCTGCTGATCCTTTACAACACATCTGAGACATCCACACATTATGTCGTCATCTCCATTCCAGACGTTCAGTCATTAAAGCTCTATTGACAGACAATGAGCTGACGCCACTGGTGTAAATAAGCAGATTAAAACTAGAAAATGTGTACATGGTGTAACGTTCAGGTGTGTTTGGGCTGTGAAGACAATGGTCTGAGATCAGCAGGTTGGTTCTACAACCTTCTCAGACTATTTCAGGTTTTCAGGGGCCACAGGTTTCAGTGCCAGTCAGAGTAATGATGTGCAGCAGTACCAGCGTGTGGTGTTCCACGTGCAGACCACCACGTTTTTGGTGCTCATGATGCATCGTTTGTTGTTGATACGTTTGCTTCATTAGCTGTACTTTCTTTACCTTGCAGATTTAAATCATCTTAACAGTGCATTTTGTAGCAATTAGGTCATTCACTATACTTTCAAAAAGTGCTTGTTCCATGTTAACTCCTAACTCTATTGGGTTTGTAAACTTTTTAAAAAGTTGTGGTGTTTATACACTTTCTTTGAATACTTCCGCTTGTTATCACAAACAGTAAAATACACTTAGGAACTGCTAAATGACGAGTATCAAATTGAAGAAATTGATATCCACAAGTGTTGTTTCTAAAACTACCACTAAATTCTGATTTTCTTTGCAGACATACAAAAGACATACAAATTAGCAGGAGTCGTACCAAAGATACACACAAGGTCAAGTGTGAAAAATTGACATGTTGAGTAAAATCAAAGCTCTGAAGTACATTTAGAAAATCAGCCACTTGTAGGGAATTTACAGAGCCTACACGCAAGTTCAAATCACCAAGCAAAAGCACAGCAGGATACCAAGAACACAGAGAAGTGAGCAACTCACTGCGTTCTGCCAAGTAGACTGGTGACTGTTTAGGAGGACGATACACAAGTAATATCCACAGAGGTCGTGCACCAGACAGCAGTAATGCCAGATACTCAAATGATGAAACATCATGAGCAGAAACTGGCTTGATTCTAAACTTAGAAGAACATATAACTGCAACATCACCCCCACGGCCAGCAGTACTACTTTAAGATAACAATAGTGGGGTGGGACAGCCATATTTATTCCAAAATAATCATTACGTTGTCGCTAGGTTTCCATCAAGCACAAGACATCGATATTATGCCCCACAGCGAAGTCCACAATAAAAGCTGATTTGCTATTTAGAAAGCAAACGTTGAATAGGGCAATTTTGGCATTTTGTATATAGCTGGAGGATTGTGGTGTTTGATGTTTTAATGAAATAGACTAAAAGTTCTCAAAATTCACAGGAGGAGATAGTCTAGTAGTGACAGCGGAAAAGAGGCGTAAATAATACAGCGTCCAGATGAAGTCAGTGTTGGTCTTAGAATGATAATAGTCAAACTTCTGAGGTGAGCTTCTGTGACAGGACCCGGGCCAGCACAGAATTCCTGAATGCCTAAACAGAAGGAGCGATATTAGAGTACAGCACTCAGTACACTGCAAAGTATAAAGCTCTGAAAAAGAGTACATTATGGCCAAAATCCAAGAGAAAAACCACAGGATTCAAAAAGCAGCCAAGGAGGCAGACAGCGGACCATAGTGGCAATAACACCAAGAGATTCAGTTTTTATCCACAGGGGACAAGCGGCAGCATTTACGCCTGTGTAATCTCTCATAACCTTGAAGTTCCAGTAAGGACCAGTGAAGAATGAGAGAAGAACAGAGAAAGGCTCATAGATCAAATGTTAAATATGAATCATTATATGCGAGCAGTTTACAGAGACTGTGAGGCTGCTTACATTTTATTATAAACTGCTTCACTCCATATTTACTCATCAATGCACCATACAGTATGGCATTTATTCAGCAGTCACACATCGGCCACTCAGACAGCCGTTCCTTCAGTCACAGTTCTTCATGTCAAGCGCTCTAGGCATCTATGACTTGATTAACGAAACTCCTCATATTAGTTTTTGGCTTGCTCTGTGGACAAGTATACAAGTATAGCCAGACTGTGACCGGATATTGACATTGCTTCATTTGCATACATCGCAGATTACAGTGTAAATAGGCATCATTAAATGTTTAAAGATACTTTTTATATTTCAGTTTCATTGAGTTTTGTGATTATATTTGAGGGGCGGCACGGTGGCGCAGTGGGTAGCGCTGCTGCCTCGCAGTTGGGAGACCTGGGGACCTGTGTTCACTTCCCGGGTCCTCCCTGCGTGGAGTTTGCATGTTCTCCCCGTGTCTGCGTGGGTTTCCTCCGGCGCTCCGGTTTCCTCCCACAGTCCAAAGACATGCAGGTTAGGTGGATTGGCGATTCTAAATTGGCCCTAGTGTGTGCTTGGTGTGTGGGTGTGTTTGTGTGTGTCCTGTGGTGGGTTGGCACCCTGCCCGGGATTGTTTCCTGCCTTGTGCCCTGTGTTGGCTGGGATTGGCTCCAGCAGACCCCCGTGACCCTGTGTTCGGATTCAGCGGGTTGGAAAATGGATGGATGGATGGATGGATTATATTTGACTGGTCAGTTTTCTTCATTCATCTAAATTAGGCTTTTATGTGTAAATCCTAAATATTGGACCCAAATATTTGGCCCTAAATAGGACAGTGACATGTGATCCTGGCTGCTTTGTTTATTTTACCACTCATATTTATCATGGCTTCCCTGAGATGGCACGGCAGGGCCCTTCTGCCTCTAAATCCATCAAAACTGAAAGATATGGTCTACTCCCAGCAAGTGTCAAAAGTTACAAATATATGGAAATGAAGAGCAGCATAAGCCTTTGTTTTCCTTGCTTGCATATCATACTTTCAAGATTATTTAACTTACCTGTTGCTTATTAAAGCATCAGAAGGAGGAAGATTCATGCAGCGGTTTTGGAGTGCATCGCTGGACTTGCTGATAAGAGGATTGCCGTCTGGTACACACTCGAGCAGCCGGCAGTAACAGCAGCTTCCTACCTCCACACGTAGTCTGCTGGTTTGTCATTGCTTTGAGTTAAGGACCTGTGTGCTGTCAGTAGCATGTAGTGGAGGTGAAAAAGAGAAACATCTACAAGTTGGTGTAAGTGAAACAGTGAATGCATTTGTGATTAAAGTCACACAGAACGTTTCTTTGTTTTAAGATAGACACCCTTACAAATTCACCAATACTTTTATTTTAAAGCCTGTGCACAGTGAAATCTGTTCAAGACATCTCAGTGAACATTTTCTTGAAGAATAAGTGTGCCACATTTCAATAAACCTGGTCCATAGGGGGCTGAATTGTTTCATATGGACAGACAGACATGGCTATCCCAATAGGTATTTCCTGCATTATATGCAAAAGCACCTAAAAAGGATGTAAAATCTCAATTTCATACTGCATTGATTGATAAACAGTGATTTGAAATGTTATCAGAGCGGGAGCTTTATATTGTGTGATGTTTGAGGAACTCTGGAGAATCAATGAAGGACACAAAAAGTTTATACTTCTGAGTGAATATTAACGTCATCCGAGAAGCTAATTCGCTAAATAATCTTCAAAGTCATGAGCCCTGGAATCATTTAACTTGCACTGCTGGGTATTGAAAGGCTTTCTGATATTCAAGATTACGAAATTGTCAGTTCTGAGGTCTGACTAGGCCTGACACTGACACTGGGCCTGAATTGATGACTGGGATGCAGGAGGTTTGATTTTTCACACTGACATATTGATTACTGAGTTTCATTCTTTTTATTACTTGTTAAACCCACCACATGCCCAAACCTCCTCCTCCACCTCCTCTGGTGGTTCTGTTCTGAGATCCTTGTATATTGATAAAGTTCTCATGTGATTCATGGGATGGAGCTTGGCAGTTCAGAGCAGGACCCTGGTCTTAGCCATTTGTACACCAAATCGTCTTTCAGTCACAACTCAGGGCTCAAGACCACAGGTTAATATCAGTGGGTGGGTTGATCAATATATCATAGGCTTCATCTGAGAAATGTCTACATAAGCTTTATGACCACAGTCTCAGAAAGTCTTTCTCCCGTGAGACAACTGGGATCTTTTCCTACATAAGAAGTGGCATTGTTCATGTACTTTGTCTCCAAATCTGCTGCAATCCAAAACTTTATGCCAAATTTGTCAGGCTTGGTTAAGATGCATTATAAGAAAGGACAACAGACCTCGGTTGGAAACAGTTGCTCATCAACAGTAATATGTTGCCCTGAGTTGTAACTCAAAACACAGCTCTCATTTTTCACATGTTCTGCATGGTTGTCTGTTGTTAAAGTGCAAATGCCGCATGATAGTCTGATAGCGGTCACTGGACATTGTATCTTTGATTGCTGGTATAACAAATAGTTCTGAGCAGGCGTCAGCCTCAGCACCAACTGTGGTCATAGCTGCTCTTGTGAAAAGAATGGAGATAAACGGCATAAACTCAGAGAAGGAGAGGCAAGTTCGCTGTACCAGATGAATGTCACTGAGAGAATAAAAACGAATAATAAAAAAACAAAAGCTAACTTTTACAAGTAGCCAAAGTTTACACCGGGTGTTACAGACTCAAACCAAACGTATGTTTTTATTATATTGTAGTAATACTCAAAACTAGGAACCCGTGAACCGCAAACTTTTGGTTCTAAGGCAGCAGTTCTTACCTCTGCACCATCTAAGAATACATATCAACATTCTGTCGATTGACATTTGAGTTTGGGTTTTTAACTCATTGACAGCCACAAGTAAACCAAATGTTTTTTGTCTTTGGTTATATTCTTGAATAGAAGTGCACGTGTTTATTTGATATTTGAACTAAAGTCTTCACACATTATACACTTCACATCATTATTACTATAACATGGAGAAAGTTTCTGCTTTAGGTATGTGTTTAGCATTTCTTACATTTCCTGTCATCCTATACTTACACAGATCTTTGTAGACACAACGCCCACAAGAATTGCATGTATTATAAATAACGAGATATTATTTACCTTCTACAACTCCAGGTACCTCACACCTAGATAAACAGGCTTGAGCTGTGAGAACTTGAGATGCATCAGTGGGGTTGATGAGATAGCAGTCTGCTTGTGCTGATCGATGCATTTACAACACAAAAGGCGCTGATGGAGAGGAACAAAGGAATTTCAGGTGGCCCAGGATTATTATTTTTTCGTAGGCTTCAGGTATTCTAGTGTTAAGTCCATCCACACTCACCTAATGAACCTCCACCTTTGATAGACAAGTCAGTTCCATTGCCATCCCTGTATGTAGAGGTCAGCCCTGCTGTCACCAGCTGGTATTTTTCATGAGTTTTTTCTCCTCCCACCAGAGAGGTTACTTTCCAAGTCTCCTGAGCCAGGTTCCATTGTCAATGTCTGAATCTTCTTGAATCTTTCTGATCCTTACCTGTCACCTGACAAACACATATCCCATACGACTGTGGTCCATGATTTCACTCACCTGAAATTGCATCACAATATTTTTTACATGCCTAGTAGTGTGAAGTTCACAGACTGCATTAATTTCCACGTGGAGAATGTAGAAGATGGTAGGGGAGTGGACAGAACACAATACCAGATGGAGTCATGCTAAAAACGATTTTACAGACACAGCACACTCGACAATGTATGAAAATGCAACAAGAGCAAGCACATACAGTATATTTTTCTACCGTGTAACTTAGTGAAGCCGGTGAGACTAATGCAGTGTTGAACTTTGACTGTATATGAGGTGCCATTTAGAGAAAAACATCATGTGATTTGAGTACACACGTACTGTCAAGCCATTGTGTGTCTGTGTGATTCATCACATGATTGTTTTTCATTGCACACTGACAGCTTTGCCTCACATCGACTTGATGTGATGTTTTATGTGCCAAGCTGATTGAGAAATGTTGCTTTGCTCTTCATGAGCAGCAGCGCCACTCTGGGGGCTTGTTACTTATTTTAAAATGTATACTGAAATTTTAAGTGAAAAATATGCAAATAAAACATTGTGTATAAAGAAATTATTTTTATATGCACTCAGTCTGTGGTGTTGGGGGTCAAAGCAGTTGAGATGAGCTGATGGGCCATTAGTGAGAACAAAAGCATACAGCGCCATCTGGTGCAGTGTTGGCAGTTACAGGACTGGTCTTGGCCCAATTACTCCATAAGTTTGTCTTTTGTTGTTCATTTCCATTCAGCACTCACCATTTTCTTTTACATTTTAAATTCTGTTCTTTAATTTCCAAGTGTGCCTAACCGCCTGTGTTTTGTGATAATCGTCCTTTTTATAGCACCTCTGAGATACACTGCTGGTCCCAGAAGCCTGCTGCAGCCTCATGTACACCACAAACACAATCCACTGCTGTCCATTTTTTCATTTTTATTCTTGTTTTTGAATGACTGCTGATATCTTCATGAACTTCACGCTCTTCAGGAGTGGAGAGGTGATTGCAGTTCAGTTCTCAGAGGAGTTTCACAATTCCTTCACACTTTACTTTGTTTTCTGCATTGATGTTACGATCCTCACACTGATGTCCAGTCTATTTTAATGTACAGTAATGCAGTGGATGAAGATGGCCACCTGACACCAATGCTATGTGTTCCCCAATAACTTTTAATGTCCATCCCTCTACTGATCACCAGTTCCTCCATCTTTCTAGTTGGTCTCTTTTACACATTGTCTTTAGTACAGGATGCCAGATTTAGGTCAAAGAAGCCAGTAGTAGGTGTTCAACTCCACAGATAAACTTATGAGGCTGTTCAGTTTTTGTTAGGCCAAGTCTGACATTTTTAAATGTTGAGTTCACAGTAGACTCTCCTTCTCCATATTAATGTGCTAGCTTACCTAACTGGAGTAGAAACTGGAAGCCTTAAAACTAAAGAAGCTGACATTGACTCACTGACCAAAACAATGTCACGCCATGAAGATAGAAGAGCAGTAATTAAGAGGACAGCCGTAGAGGGCCATAGCAGACAAGTGGGCTTCAACAGAACCAGATGACCTGAATAGCTTCTTGATGTTGTTGTGGTCATTTACTGTTTCCTTCTCATGCCTCTGCAATATTGAAATAATGAGACCACTCAGAGTCTGTTCTCTGGCCCAGCTGACTGCACCTCAGACTCTTCATGAAGTTTCTTTGCTTCACTTACAGAACAGACGCCCAAAAGTCACCATGCTGTTTCCCCAAATCCTACACAACTGAGCCAAGCTGTTCTTCTTCTCAGAAGAAATTAAATTTGGAGATATAGTAAAGAAAAAAAATCTTATCTTAGAATTAAAACCTCTTACTATTAGAAACCAGGCAGGAGAAGAACTGTTCTGTGTGTCTTTAATATCACTTCATACAGGGGGAGCATCCCTCACAAGCAGTGTATTATAGTAAGGTCAGAATGGTCACAATATTAAGGGTAGAGGTTCATTTTATACACTATTGAATTTACATACAATGTCAATCAATGCATACATTTACTCTGGTTCGTTCGTTGGTTTACACCCAAATGACTTCTATAAAATAAAAGTCTTATTCTATGATATTCTGGTTCTTCTTACACCTTTGAGTTGAGCCTTCACCCTTGAAATAAACTTCACTTATTTGAAATAAACGTACAGCAGGCTTCTTTAAATATGACACAATCACCTCCTTCCTGAGCTAATTGAATATCCAAAGCAATCCTGTTTTGCCAAGTCATTTCATTGCTGACTGAAGTGAATATAATTTATCTACTCCAAGTTCTTATTTGGGATTATCCAGAGAACAATAGATTCAAATCTGACTTTAACTTCATCCCCAGCCTTATTCTCATTTGGAATGGCTGGCCGATACAATCTCTATACACACCAGAATAGGAAGGACCAAAGTCAGAAACATCAGAAACAGAATGTATGGAGAGTGAAATTATTGACGCTGCAGGAGACTCAGGTACAATCAGAATATCATGTAATGACATATCACGAGCACAAAGGCCACCCAATTAAAAGGAAGGGTGGGGCGTAAACCCAGTTGGCCTGTTTGTGAATCTGGACTGCATATCCACCAGATGTCTGCCAATGGAATGTCTGGTTTTATGAAATACAGAGGTAGTAATTGAGTCCAGGATCTCTTTCAGGTAAAGAAACCCACAAATTATCTCTATAAATCACAGAGCATTTCCAGCAGAAATACAGGGTTAGCCAAAATGAAGAACCCCATTTCTCAAGGTCATTGCACAAGGTAGAGGCAGCCGAGTGGGTTGGTTGGGTCCTTTGATAGGCGATCCCTTGTAGTATTTAGTCGGCAACACGCCTTCGTCTGGTGTGCACCGTTGCTCTCGCTGTTGAAGCGTTCTTCAAAAACCACAAATCCATCATCACTATGCCTTCTAAACGCACTTCAGCATTCCTCCTAATGGTGACATCCCAAATCGAAAGACAATTCTTCATTGGGTGGCTACATTTAGACAGACTGGTACAACATTGAACAGAAAATCTTCAGGCCATCCTTGGACTGTTTGAATGCCTGAAAACATCCAAGCTGTAAGGGCATCCATTTTGCAGTGTCCTAGACGTTCAGCACACTTCTTCCTTCAGCATTTCCAACATATCTTTGAGGAGCATTTTGTATGAGGACCTTCATTTCCATCCACACAAAATGATGGTAGTGCAGGAACTCACTGAGAGAGATTGGGAGAGCTGTAGAGAGTTGTGTGGCAACATTCTGCAAACCGTTCATCAAGATGCCATCATCATGTAATATCAGCAACGAGGCACATTTTCATTTGAATGGTTGCGTAAATAAGCAAAACTTTCGCTATTGGGCTGAAACTAACCCTCGTGAACTTCAGCAGAGACCCCTGCACAGTGAGTGTGCTACAGTTTAGTGTGCCTTTGCAGAATTTGGCATTGTAGGCTCCTCCTTTAACCGCCACCTTATACTCCTCCTTTAACCGCCACCTTATCGTGGTGGAGGGGTTTGCGTGTCCCAATGATCCTAGGAGCTCTGTTGTCCGGGGCTTTATGCCCCTGGTAGGGCCACCCAAGGCAAACTGGTCCTAGGTGAGGGATGAGACAAAGAGCGGTTAAACAAACCTCTTATGATGAAAAACAATTTTGGACAGCGTTTTCCCTTGCCCGGACGCGGGTCACCGGGGCCCCGCTCTGGAGCCAGGCCTGGAGGTGGGGCTCGATGGCAAGCACCTGGTGGCCGGGCCTGCACCCATGGGGCTCGGCCGGGCACAGCCCGAAGAGGCAACGTGGGTCCCCCTTCCCATGGGCTCACCACCTATGGGAGGGGCCAAGGAGGTCGGGTGCAATGTGAGTTGGGTGGTGGCCGAAGGCGGGGACCTTGGCGGTCCGATCCTCGGCTACAGAAGCTAGCTCTTGGGACGTGGAATGTCACCTCTCTGAAGGGGAAGGAGCCTGAGCTAGTGCGCGAAGTTGAGAGGTTCCGGCTAGATATAGTCGGACTCACCTCGACGCACAGCTTGGACTCTGGAACCAATCTCCTTGAGAGGGGCTGGACTCTGTACCACTCTGGAGTTGCCCCCAGTGAGAGGCGCCAAGCGGGTGTGGGTATACTTATTGCCCCCCGACTTGGAGCCTGTACATTGGGGTTTACCCCGGTGGACGAGAGGGTAGCCTCCCTTCGCCTTCGGGTGGGGGGACGGGTCCTAACTGTTGTTTGTGCGTATGCACCGAACAGCAGTTCGGAGTACCCACCCTTTTTGGAGTCCCTGGAGGGGGTGCTAGAGGGCATACCTTCTGGGGACTCCCTTGTACTGCTGGGAGACTTCAATGCTCACGTGGGCAATGACAGTGAGACCTGGAAGGGCGTGATTGGGAGGAATGGCCCCCCTGATCTGAACCCGAGCGGTGTTTTGTTATTGGACTTCTGTGCTCGTCACGGATTGTCCATAACGAACACCATGTTCAAGCATAGGGGTGTTCATATGTGCACTTGGCACCAGGACACCCTAGGCCTCAGTTCGAAGATCGACTTTGTGGTCGTGTCGTCGGACTTGCGGCCACATGTCTTGGACACTCGGGTGAAGAGAGGGGCGGAGCTGTCAACTGATCACCACCTGGTGGTGAGTTGGCTTCGATGGTGGGGGAGGATGCCGGTCAGGCCTGGTAGGCCCAAACGTGTTGTGAGGGTCTACTGGGAACGTCTGGCAGAGCCCCCTGTCAGAAGTAGCTTCAACTCCCACCTCTGGCAGAACTTCGACCACATCCCGAGGGAGGTGGGGGACATTGAGTCCGAATGGGCCATGTTCCGTGCCTCTATTGTTGAGGCGGCTGACCGGAGCTGTGGCCGTAAGGTGGTCGGTGCCTGTCGTGGCGGCAATCCCCGAACCCGTTGGTGGACACCGGCGGTGAAGGATGCCGTCAAGCTGAAGAAGGAGTCCTACAGGACCCTTTTGTCCTGTGGGACCCTGGAGGCAGCTGATAGGTACCGGCAGGCCAAGCGGAATGCGGCTTTGGTGGTTGCTGAGGCAAAAACTCGGGCGTGGGAGGAGTTTGGGAGGCCATGGAGAACAACTTTCGGACGGCTTCGAGGAGATTCTGGTCCACCATCCGGCGTCTCAGGAAGGGGAAGCAGTGCAGTGTCAACACTGTATATGGTGGGGATGGTGCGCTGCTGACCTCGACTCGGGACATTGTGGGTCGGTGGGGGGAGTACTTCGAAGACCTCCTCAATCCCATTAACATGCCTTCCAATGAGGAAGCAGAGCCTAGGGACTCAGAGGTGGGCTCCCCCATCTCTGGGACTGAGGTCACCAAGGTGGTCAAAAAACTCCTTGGTGGCAGGGCCCCGGGGGTGGATGAGATACGCCCAGAGTTCCTCAAGGCTCTGGATGTTGTAGGACTGTCTTGGTTGACACGCCTCTGCAACATCGCATGGACATCAGGGACAGTGCCTCTGGATTGGCAGACCGGGGTGGTGGTCCCCCTCTTTAAGAAGGGGGATCGGAGGGTGTGTTCCAACTACAGAGGGATCACACTCCTCAGCCTCCCTGGAAAAGTCTATTCGGGGGTCCTGGAGAGGAGGGTCCGTCGGATAGTCGAGCCTCGGATTCAGGAGGAACAGTGTGGTTTTCGTCCTGGTCGCGGAACAGTGGACCAGCTCTATACCCTTAGCAGGGTCCTGGAGGGTGCATGGGAGTTCGCCCAACCAGTCTACATGTGTTTTGTGGACTTGGAAAAGGCATTCGACCGTGTCCCTCGGGGAATTCTGTGGGGGGTACTCCGAGAGTATGGGGTACCGGCCCCCCTGATAAGGGCTGTTCGGTCCCTGTACGATCGGTGCCAGAGCTTGGTCTGCATTGCCGGCAGTAAGTCGAACCCGTTTCCAGTGAGAGTTGGACTCTGCCAGGGCTGCCCTTTGTCACCGATTCTGTTCATAACTTTTATGGACAGAATTTCTAGGCGCAGCCAGGGCATTGAGGGGGTCCGGTTTGGTGGGCTCAGGATTGGGTCACTGCTTTTTGCAGATGATGTTGTCCTGTTTGCTTCATCAGGCCATGATCTTCAGCTCTCTCTGGATCGGTTCGCAACCGAGTGTGAAGCAGCTGGGATGAGAATCAGCACCTCCAAATCCAAGACCATGGTCCTCAGCCGGAAAAGGGTGGAGTGCCCTCTCAGGGTTGGTAGCGAGATCCTGCCCCAAGTGGAGGAGTTCAAGTATCTCGGGGTCTTGTTCACGAGTGAGGGAAGAATGGAGCGTGAGATCGACAGGCGGATCGGTGCGGCATCCGCAGTAATGCGGGCTCTGTATCGGTCTGTCGTGGTGAAAAAGGAGCTGAGCTGCAAGGCGAAGCTCTCAATTTACCAGTCGATCTATGTTCCTACCCTCACCTATGGTCATGAGCTATGGGTAGTGACCGAAAGAACGAGATCGCGAATACAAGCGGCTGAAATGAGTTTCCTCCGCAGGGTGTCTGGGCTTTCCCTTAAAGATAGGGTGAGAAGCTCAGTCATCCGGGACGGGCTCAGAGTAGAGCCGCTGCTCCTCCGCATCGAGAGGAGTCAGATGAGGTGGCTCGGGCATCTGATTAGGATGCCTCCTGGACGCCTCCCTGGTGAGGTGTTCCGGGCACGTCTAACCGGGAGAAGGCCCCGGGGAAGACCCAGGACACACTGGAGGGACTATGTCTCTTGACTGGCCTGGGAACGCCTTGGGATTCTCCCGGAAGAGCTAGAAGAAGTGGCCGGGGAGAGGGAAGTCTGGGCATCTCTGCTCAAGCTGCTGCCCCCGCGAACCGACCTCGGATAAGCGGGAGACAATGGATGGATGGATGGATGGATGGATGGATGGATGGATGGATGGCCCTTACTTTTTTCACCGTCACTTCAGAATGTTTCATTGAAATGCTAGTGAACTTTTTGCCACCCCAACTGGAAGAAATGGATGTGGTGGATGCCTGGTGTCAACAGGATGCAGCAACAGCTCATACTGCCTGCATGGAGATCTATGCCAGTTTTGTGGGAGATGTTTCCAGGGAAGCTGATCTCCCAGCGCGGCGATGTCGGGTGGCCATCACATTCGCCTGATCTCACGCCATGTGATTTCTTCTTGTGGGGCTCTCTCAAGTCGAAGGTATGCACACACCAACCTCAAAACCTTGAAGTCCTCAAGGACTCTATTTGTCACGAAATGGCCGACTGAGTCATGCGAGTGTTCAGAAATCATCTCAAAGAGTGTGTTGTTAATGATGGCCATCACCTTGAAGACATCATTTTTAAAACACAGGGAAAAAAATCTATTTTGCATACCCTTTCTAGTGTCGTAATGAAATTTATTTTATCTTCTAGTGTTTTTGTAGAATAAACATTTGAAATGTGCTTGTAGCTGCGTTTTCCCAAAATTGTCAATGTTCAGCAGCTATAACTTAAAAATGAGATTCAGCAAAAGCCTGAGACTTCGAAATGATTCCACAGACAAAATATCTTTGTTTTTAAAAGTTTTAGTTAAAATTTAAAGTAAAGCAGTTCATTCACACAAAAAAAGAAAATTAAAATAGCAAAAAAAGTAAAAAATTCTTGTTAAGAAAAGTTCTGTTCAAAGCTTAAATCTTGTTATATTTCAGATCGTTACAAATTACTTAACGTTCCTGAATCATTTCTAGACAACGACGTTTCTGAACCATTTCTAGACGACGTTCAGAAAACTGTATGCCTATGCCATTTCTGAGTTGAAGGTCTTTTAAGTCCCTGTGCACTGGGACCTGCTCTAAACACAACTGACACAATTATCACACTGTATCTCAGTTATAGCAAGAAAGTTCTATCTCTTACTAACTTATAGGGGGAAAAGACTATACCATTGTCTATGACTATGCAAGAAAATGATATTCTATTGAAATTAAGCAAACATTAATATGAGTTTAACTCAAAGCTTGAACGTTCTAAGTTTGGCTCTTACAGTGGTGCTTCTTTTTGGCTCACTCTGTATTACCATGTCTTTGATAACACACATAAGACATTCCTGGAGAGATCACCAAGTGACCGTGCAGAGCAGACTGTAACGTTTAGGGCCATAGTCCTGTGTACTTGCAGTCTTCATAAGGAGAATTCCTAGATAAAGATGTTCTCATCCAGTACAAACAAATATACGGGCATATAGGAGTGGTGTCTTGTTTAAAGGCTAAATGATGCGCTCGATTGAAAGCAGGGCAAGAACGGGATCTAGGTTTGCAAGAAGAATCAACTGTGAAATATTAGAATAAAATTTCTTAGAAGTGGATATGTTGTAAGGCAAATCATGAGCAGTATAAGCAGGCTTTGTCAAGGAACATGCATAACAAGATTCTGTCTGATGTCGGGTAACAGTATAGTTCATTAATGCCTGTCCAGTATTATCAGTCCATGTTCTTGAGAGAATAGCCTGAATCAGGCTGCATTTTGCTGCTTTGATAAAAACACAGACCAGACATCATAAAAACGTTTGGGGCAGCCAACCATATAATATCCCTGGCTGAAAAAGGCTTTTAAATTGACAGAGATGCTCACAGTACTGAGTCCAAAGCAGAACTGATTCCTTGGTCATAAAATGGGGGCTTCAAAGGTCCATATAGGAAGTGACATCATCGAAGGGGCCGGACCAGGAAGTGACGTCATTGAAGGGGATGGACCCGGAAGTGACATCATCGAAGGGCCCAGACCTGGAAGTGACGTCATCTGGACCGGAAGTGACGTCTTCTGAGGTACCGGAACCTGGCAGGATTTCTCGGGGAAGGTCCGCGGGGAACTGACAAAGACAGTCAGTGCACCCTACCGCCCCCTGGTCGGATGTGGTATTACCATTACTTAAGCCCTTTAGCTGCCTCCTACTCGCATGTGTGTGACAAGGACCCCCCCTTAGCCCAGACCCATCGGGTCGGGCAACCTGCACCGAGAGGTTGTGAGCACAAGAGAGGGCATCAGCATTGGTATGGAGAGAGCCCTTACGATGAATGAGCGAAAACTTGTGAGGTTGTAGGTCAAGAAACCACCTAGTGACCCATGAATTCGACTCTTTGTGAAGGACCATCCACTGTAAAGGAGTATGATCCTACACTAGAGTGAACTGTCGGCTCAAGAGGTAGTACCTCAACTGCGTAATTGTCCATTTAATTGCCAGGGTTTCCCTTTCCACCGCCACATTCCTGGTCTCTTGATCCAGCAGTTTCCGGCTCAGGTACATGATGGGGTGTCCAATACCATTGACCCTTTGGCTCAACACGGCACCGAGGCCTGTGTCTGAAGCATCCGTCTGGAGAATGAAAGGGAGAGAAAAATTAGGAGCTATTAATACAGGTGTTGAAGTAAGAGCCTGTTTTAAGTTACAGAATGCAGCTTCCATCTTGTCAGTCCATACCACGTTGTTAGGAGCTCTTTTCTTCATCAAATCAGTCAAGGGCGCCGCTCTCTCAGAAAACCGAGGTACAAACCGACGGTAGTACCCTGCTAATCCAAGAAATGCTTGGACTTGCCGCTTGTTTCACAGAGCATTTTAAAATGGCATCTATTTTTGAACACTGTGGCTTCACGGTGCCCTGACCCACCAGGTAGCCCAAATATTTAGCTTCTTTCAGTCCAAAGAAACATTTATTTGGATTGATTCGTAGCCCGGCTTCTCCTAGTGTCCGCAACACCGCTCTGACCTACTGCACGTGTTCCTTCCATGTGCTGGAATAGATGAAGACATCATCCAGATAGGCAGCACTATACGCATTATGGGAACGGAGCACTTTGTCCACCAGACTCTGGAAAGTCGCAGGAGCCCAGTGTAACCCGAATGGAGGGACACAATACTGCCAGTGTCCGCTAGGGGTGCTAAATGCCGTCTTCACCTTTGCAGAATCCGTTAAAGGAATGTGCCAGTAGTCCTTTGTCATGTCAAGAATCTTGCTTGGCCTAGCCTTTCGAGGAGGTCGTCCACACGAGGCATGGGATAAGCATCAAATTGGGAGACTTGGTTAAGCCGATGAAAGTCATTGCAAAACCTCCAACTGCCGTCAGGCTTACTAACCAAGACTGGACTGGACCAGGGACTAAAACTTTCCTCTATCACTCCTAGTTCCAGTATTCGCTTGATTTCCAGCTCCACTTCTACTTTCTTTGCCTCCGGGAGTCTATAGGGGCGCTCTCAGACGATAACTCCAGGCTCAGTCACTATGTCATGCGTAATCAGAGAGGTCCTTCTGGGCTTCTCACTCACCACCTCTGGAACAGACAGGACAGCTGACTCCAGCTCCTGTCTCTGTCTGAAAGTTAATTTCTCACCGAAATTAAGGGTGTCTATTAGAGCAAAGAATGAGTGTGGCTGAGCAGAGGAGGGATCGGGATCCCTTTCCTTCCACGGCTTCAACAAGTTCACATGATAAATCTGCTCACTTGGTCGATGATTGGGTTGTTTCACCAAATAGTCGACAAGTCCTTTCCCCTCCTTGATTTCATAAAGGCCTTGCCAATGGGCGAGTAATTTGGAATGGGAGATGGGAACCAACACCATGACATGATTCCTGGATGGAATTCTTGGAACATCGTGCCATGGTCATAATAATGGGCCTGTGCTGCTTGCGCCTCTTCCATATGACTTTTTAGAATAGGCTGAATTTTTCCAAATCTATCGTGTAATTGCGCAATTTATTCCAATATATTTGTAGAGGGAAGAGCCTCTCCTTCCCAACCTTCTTTCAAAATATCTAATATACCCCGGCATTGTTGACCGTATAATAATTCAAAAGGTGAGAACCCCGTAGAGGCTTGTGGGACTTCCCGGTATGTAAATAGAATGAGCGGGAGGAGTTGGTCCTTATTCCTTCCATCCCCGCTGACCACCTTGCGAAGCATCTGCTTGAAAGCTTGGTTAAACCCCTCTACTAGACCGAGGTTTGCAGAGGCATGAAATGATAAACTGCCGCATCAGGCCGTCTAGTGGCTTCCTTTGCCCAATAGTTAGCGGGCACGTTTCTTTCACTTACAGGGTTTTTTTGCCCCTTTGTGAACTTGGCACTTATCCACTGCTGCACAAGCAGGTTGTAATGCTGGATAGGCTTTCCTGTACTAGTTCTGAACCCTCTCATTTTCCACAATGATCCATGACAGTGACATACTCCAAACGAAGAGCATGAGTCACTATAGATGGTAACCTCCATTCCCTCATGGAACTGATATGCTTGTGCCAATGCAAAGACTTCTGCAGCTTGCGCTGACCAGCTAGGAGGGAGCTTGGCTCCTTCAAGTAGTGTCCAATCCTGCACAACAGCATAACTTACAGTAGGAGTGCCATTCTCCAATCGCAACAAACATCCATCCACAAACACCACACACCCAAAGTCCAGAGGATCCCCTTCTAAGTCAGGCATGGGTTCTATCACCTTTTGAATAAGCCAGGCATGTGATCAGACTGCAGGTGGCACTGCTGACTCCACATCTGTAGTCTTGTGTGATGTTCTGGTTACTGCAGAGGAGAGCAGCACAAGTACGACATGGGACTGATGCCTTGTAGGCCCACTCATGAAGGTCTTACTCTGTGGTGCTGTTGGTGAGATGTGTCAGGGCTGACTCAGGCCATTTCTGCTTTCTTTTTTCATTCTTATCTCCAAAGTTTGACTCATGACTAATGTTGTTATCCTGCTCATCAATTAAATTCTCTGATTCAGAGTGTGTAGTCTAGATTACAACAGGCAGTATACAAATGTGGCTGTCATTAAGGAAAACTACCTCATAGAAGGTGATGGTACCAAATAATTACAGCATCTTTGGGCCAAAACAAGAAAACTGGGACCTCTGTGTTGTGAATCCAATGTGAGCTCCAGCTGAAAGTCCTTACCTGGTGGTACCGGGCAGTTGTGTTTGTGGCTGAATGAAATTGTTGGCCCACTCTGAATACGTTTTCTGTACTTTTGCACTCCTGTGGCTTTCAATGTGGGAGTGAAGGGAGCACAACATCTATCTATCTATTATATAGTGCCTTACATATCTATCTATCTATCTATCTATCTATCTATCTATCTATCTATCTATCTATCTATCTATCTATCTATCTATCTATCTATCTATCTATCTATCTATCTATCTATCTATCTATCTATCTATCTATCTATCTATCAAATAGTGCCTTCTATCTATCTATCTATCTATCTATCTATCTATCTATCTATCTATCTATCTATCTATCTATCTATCTATCTATCTATCTATCTATCTATCTATCTATCTATCTATCTATCTATCACATAGTGCCTTCTATCTATCTATCTATCTATCTATCTATCTATCTATCTATCTATCTATCTATCTATCTATCTATCTATCTATCTATCTATCTATCTATCTATCTATCTATCTATCTATCTATCAAATAGTGACTTCTATCTATCTATCTATCTATCTATCTATCTATCTATCTATCTATCTATCTATCTATCTATCTATCTATCTATCTATCTATCAAATAGTGCCTTCTATCTATCTATCTATCTATCTATCTATCTATCTATCTATCTATCTATCTATCTATCTATCTATCTATCTATCTATCTATCTATCTTTGGCAATGGCAAGGCTTGATCGTGTTTACTGTTTCAAACACCATATCGGTTTATTTAAAAACTGTCATATTACCCCTGCAGGGTTTTCAGATCACAGTTTGGTGTCTTGTTCTGTGATCTTAAGTGATTATAAGCCTCGTAGTGCCTACTGGCATTTTAATACGCTCCTCCTTCAAGATCAAAGTTTTAAAGAGTTATTTAATTTTTTTGGGAAAGCTGGAGACTCATGAAGAAGGAGTTCACCAGTTTACAGCAGTGGTGGGAGGTTGGGAAGACCCACATTCGTTTTTATGTCAGGAGTACACCAGAAATGTCACAAAGTCACTACAGTCTGACATGGCAATGTTAGAAACTGAAATAATTCAGATTCAGCAGCTTTTAGAGCAGGGTCCAGATGTCCAATTATTGGAAACCCTTGGGATTAAAAAGAAGGGCCTTGCCAGCTTATTGGAAACAAGGGCTCGGGGGGCTCTAGTGAGGGCGAGATTCCAACAGATAACTGACATGGATGCACCAACCCAGTATTTTTTTGGACTTGAGAAAAAGAACTCTCAATGTAAGATCTTGCATTGCATATGACAGGATAATGGTGAGGAGACTCAGGACCCCGGTGAGATAAGGCGGGCGGTACGGAGGTTTTATGAGACTCTTTTTGCAACAGAGGAAGGTGAGGCTGAGGAACAGCAGACCTTCTTGAAGGATTTACCGCACTTTCGTGATGCAGACTCTGAAAAGCTGAAGAAGGAGTTGTGCCGAGGAGAGCTCACTGCTGCACTGAAGGAGTTGAATAATGGAAAAGTCCCAGGCATTGATGGCATTCCAGTGGAATTTTATAAAGATTTCTGGGATGTTATTGGTTCTGATGTTTTGGAGGTGTTCATCCACAGTATAAAAACAGGTGTGTTATCTCAGAGTTGCTGCAGGGCAGTAATAACACTACTGCCAAAAAAAGGTGACCTACAAAATCTCAAAAACTGGCGGCCTGTGTCCCTCCTTTGTGCTGATTACAAAATCCTGTCAAAGGCGCTAGCTAACAGATTGTGAACTGTTTTAGCTCAGGTGGTGCATCCTGACCAGAGCTATTGTGTCCCTAATAGAACAATTTTCAATAATATTTTTTTAATTCAAGACATTTTGGCGGCATCTAAACTCTTTAATTTTCCGATTGGTCTTATTTCTATCGACCAAGAGAAGGCCTTTGACAGGGTCAGGCATTCATATTTATGGGAAGTGATGAAGGCTTTTGGGTTTGGGGACCGGTTTGTTAAATATATTCAGCTATTATATACAGTGATCCCTCGCTATATCGCGCTTCGTCTTTCGCGGCTTCACTCCATCGCGGATTTTAAATGTAAGCATATGTGAATATATATCGCGGATTTTTCACTGCTTCGCGGATGTCTGCGGTCTACAGTACGTGTGCTTCCTCAGTTGATTTGCTCATTTGAATTCAAACAAGGGACGCATTTGAATTGAAACAAGGGACGCTATTGGCGGATGGCTGAGAAGCTACCCAATCAGAGCACGCTGTTAAGTTCCTGTGTGCTGCTGATTGGCTCAGCGACGGAGCGCTTGCATTAACCAGGAAGTCTGCTCTCACTCATTCATCATTAACGTGCACAAGCTGCAACAGCAGATGCAAATGATTGCAGAAAAGGTAAAAGTTTTGGATATGTTGAAGGAAGGAAACAGCTACACCACTGCAGGACATCATTACAGCATAAATGAGTCCACGATTCTTTTTATTTAAAAAGGAGGAAAAGCATATAAGATCTACGGCCGCAGTTGCCTTTAATCAGGGCGCAAAACGAGTTTCAAGTGGACGTGATAAGGCAGTAGTCTGGATGGAATCTGCTTTAGGGATTTGGATTGAAGAGTGATGGAAGAACAACAACGGCGGTGCTACACAGTCACCTGAAGAGGCTCCTTTAGAAGAGCTGTAACGCTATCCTTTGTTGTGCAGTAAAATTAAACTCCTCTTTATCGGACAAGTCGTCGTGTCATTGTTGGTGAGTAACATAATTAGTTTTCTACATAAAGTACTTATTACATGTACATAGTTTAGTATCACTGCACACACATTTTACTGTACAGTATACAATTTTTCTTGCATTGTACGTATTTATTGCTGGTGGCCTGTCTGTCGTAATGGCTGTAACATATGTGATATCGGAGACGCTCGATATCTTTAAAATAATATTTAGGTAAAACTATATGTAAACTGTGTTTACATACATAATTTCAACGAATCGTACCTAATATCTAAGAGAATACAAAGGGTTTATGCTGTATAATTGTGCGTGAAATGTTTATAAAAGTGTGGGAGAGTTTATAAGGGCTTAAAATATATAAAAATAACCATATAAACATATGGTTTCTACTTCGCGGATTTTCTTATTTCGCGGGTGGCTCTGGAACGCAACCCCCGCGATGGAGGAGGGATTACTGTACTGACATTTCTGGTGTAGTTAAGGTCAATGGTGGTTTGTGTGAACCTTTTGCTGTCAGAAGAGGAGTCAGGCAAGGGTGCCCCTTGTCAGGAATGCTCTACGTGTTGGCCTTGGAACCTTTTCTGGTTAAACTGAGAGGAGTGTTAACTGGTCTATCATTTCCATGTTGCACTGCGGAGCCTGTTAAGGTTTCAGCATACGCTGATGACATCATTATCATCATTAAAAATCAGGAGGACGTTGACATTTTGCTTCAATGCCAGAGATCTTTTGAAATTGTTTCCTCAGCTAAAATAAACTGGGGAAAGAGCGGTGCTATCTTAGTGGAAAACTGGACTGGTTTAAAACCACCACAACTGGTTGGTGGCCTGCAGTGGTCATCTGGAGGGCTGTTTAGGAGTATATTTAGGAGTGTTTCTTGGGGATGAACACTTCATACGAAAGAACTGGGATGGAGTACTGCAGAAGGTGAAGGATCGGCTTTCACGGTGGAGGTGGATTCTACCTCAGTTATCCTACAGGGGCAGGATGCTCATCATTAACAACCTCATAGCTTCAGGATTGTGGCATAAATGCATTTGTTTAGAGCCTCCTGCACAGGTACTTCAGAGTATTCAGGAAGTTTTAATCAACTTTTTTTGGGATGGCCTGCATTGGCTTAGGAGAAGTGTCCTGTTTCAGCCACTGGATGAAGGTGGGCAAGGAATTATAGATGTGGTTGGAAGAGTTGCTGCATTCAGGCTACATACTATACAGAAATTGTTGTATCCTTCTGAGCACCAGCTGTAGATGGATTTTGCACTTCGTTTTTTTGATCACATTGAACACCTGAGATCTGGAAAAACTCTGCTGCTCTGCCAGGTGAATAAATTTGAGATGTCGGACTTACCAGACTTTTATAAGAGTCTTTTTAGAGCCTGGCAGATGGTGACAATTAAAGGGGATGAGGACAGCCTGTCATTCTTCTGGGTTTTGGAAGAGCCCATTGTCAACAATGTGAAGTTCAGTAGTTCAGTGGGACTGTCTCAAACTTTTACTAATCATCTTAAAAGTGGAGGCTGTACAAAACTAAAAGAGTTTATTGACTGTGAAAATTTCTGTTGGATGAACGTAAAAGAAATTACACAACAGATTGGAGTGCGGTCAGTGTGAGTGGTGCAGACACTTTTAACACAAGTAAAGGCTTCACTGTCAGCTGAGAGCTCGACACTCCTGAGAGACATGTTCAATAAACGGACTCATCCACATGAGGATCCTGATTTTCCACCACTTTTGGTATCTCCTGTGGGTGACTGGACAACAGTGGAGCAGAGCAAATTTCTTTCAGTGCAGAGGCTGATGGACTTGCCTTTGCCAACGGCTACAGGGAAACAAATGTACTGGTTGTGCGTAAAGGTGAGACACCAAGACTCCCTGAGGACGATACCAGACACTCCATGGAGGAGACAGATCAGATGCACAGAATTCTCAGAGCCAGCCTGGAGGTCGCTATACAAGCCACCATTGACCAGTAGGGTGGGCGATTTACAGTGGAGGGTCTTACATGGGATCTTAGCTGTGAACTCCTCCTTGTCAATTATTATGCCAGGGGTGTCTGACAGTTGTTGTTTCTGTGGGGAAAGAGAAACCGTGTTACACTGCTTTATGTTCTGTACAAGGCTGGAGCCATTGTTTAATTTAATAGAGAGGCTTGTGGGGGGATTGGAAATGGTGAACACCAGGGTGGGCTTTCTGTTTGGGTTTAAAATAACAAAAAGAAATGGAAACAATGTAAATTTGGTAAACTTTATTATGGGGCAAAGTAAATTAGCCATTTGGAAAACCAGAAAGTATAAAATTGTAGGGAGTGGTTTACAAGATCCAGTTGTAGTTTTTAAAATACTGAGCATTAGTCGCATTTTGATAGATTTTAATTTTTACAAATCCACAAAGAATCTTGACAACTTTAAAGCAATATGGTGTGTGAATAGTATATTATGTGACTGTATTAATGAAGAACTGCGGTTTGTTTTTTAGGGGAGTTTTGTGGGTTCAGTTGTGTTTTTCCAAAAATATTTAACATGAAAATGTATTTATAATAATATAATGTGTAATAATATAATAATATAATGTGTAAGGTGTTGTATAGTTGACTGATGTTTTTTTTTTTTTTTTGTCAATAAAGTTTATTTTTAAAAATAAAAAAAAATCTATCTATCTATCTATCTATCTATCTATCTATCTATCTATCTATCTATCTATCTATCTATCTATCTATCTATCTATTATATAGTGCCTTTCACATCTATCTATCTATCTATCTATCTATCTATCTATCTATCTATCTATCTATCTATCTATCTATCTATCTATCTATCTATCTATCTATCTATTATATAGTGCCTTTCACATCTATCTATCTATCTATCTATCTATCTATCTATCTATCTATCTATCTATCTATCTATCTATCTATCTATTATATAGTGCCTTACATATCTATCTATCTATCTATCTATCTATCTATCTATCTATCTATCTATCTATCTATCTATCTATCTATCTATCTATCTATCTATCTATCTATTATATAGTGCCTTTCACATCTATCTATCTATCTATCTATCTATCTATCTATCTATCTATCTATCTATCTATCTATCTATCTATCTATCTATCTATCTATCTATCTATCTATCTATCTATCTTTGGCAATGGCAAGGCTTGATCGTGTTTACTGTTTCAAACACCATATCGGTTTATTTAAAAACTGTCATATTACCCCTGCAGGGTTTTCAGATCACAGTTTGGTGTCTTGTTCTGTGATCTTAAGTGATTATAAGCCTCGTAGTGCCTACTGGCATTTTAATACGCTCCTCCTTCAAGATCAAAGTTTTAAAGAGTTATTTAATTTTTTTGGGAAAGCTGGAGACTCATGAAGAAGGAGTTCACCAGTTTACAGCAGTGGTGGGAGGTTGGGAAGACCCACATTCGTTTTTATGTCAGGAGTACACCAGAAATGTCACAAAGTCACTACAGTCTGACATGGCAATGTTAGAAACTGAAATAATTCAGATTCAGCAGCTTTTAGAGCAGGGTCCAGATGTCCAATTATTGGAAACCCTTGGGATTAAAAAGAAGGGCCTTGCCAGCTTATTGGAAACAAGGGCTCGGGGGGCTCTAGTGAGGGCGAGATTCCAACAGATAACTGACATGGATGCACCAACCCAGTATTTTTTTGGACTTGAGAAAAAGAACTCTCAATGTAAGATCTTGCATTGCATATGACAGGATAATGGTGAGGAGACTCAGGACCCCGGTGAGATAAGGCGGGCGGTACGGAGGTTTTATGAGACTCTTTTTGCAACAGAGGAAGGTGAGGCTGAGGAACAGCAGACCTTCTTGAAGGATTTACCGCACTTTCGTGATGCAGACTCTGAAAAGCTGAAGAAGGAGTTGTGCCGAGGAGAGCTCACTGCTGCACTGAAGGAGTTGAATAATGGAAAAGTCCCAGGCATTGATGGCATTCCAGTGGAATTTTATAAAGATTTCTGGGATGTTATTGGTTCTGATGTTTTGGAGGTGTTCATCCACAGTATAAAAACAGGTGTGTTATCTCAGAGTTGCTGCAGGGCAGTAATAACACTACTGCCAAAAAAAGGTGACCTACAAAATCTCAAAAACTGGCGGCCTGTGTCCCTCCTTTGTGCTGATTACAAAATCCTGTCAAAGGCGCTAGCTAACAGATTGTGAACTGTTTTAGCTCAGGTGGTGCATCCTGACCAGAGCTATTGTGTCCCTAATAGAACAATTTTCAATAATATTTTTTTAATTCAAGACATTTTGGCGGCATCTAAACTCTTTAATTTTCCGATTGGTCTTATTTCTATCGACCAAGAGAAGGCCTTTGACAGGGTCAGGCATTCATATTTATGGGAAGTGATGAAGGCTTTTGGGTTTGGGGACCGGTTTGTTAAATATATTCAGCTATTATATACAGTGATCCCTCGCTATATCGCGCTTCGTCTTTCGCGGCTTCACTCCATCGCGGATTTTAAATGTAAGCATATGTGAATATATATCGCGGATTTTTCACTGCTTCGCGGATGTCTGCGGTCTACAGTACGTGTGCTTCCTCAGTTGATTTGCTCATTTGAATTCAAACAAGGGACGCATTTGAATTGAAACAAGGGACGCTATTGGCGGATGGCTGAGAAGCTACCCAATCAGAGCACGCTGTTAAGTTCCTGTGTGCTGCTGATTGGCTCAGCGACGGAGCGCTTGCATTAACCAGGAAGTCTGCTCTCACTCATTCATCATTAACGTGCACAAGCTGCAACAGCAGATGCAAATGATTGCAGAAAAGGTAAAAGTTTTGGATATGTTGAAGGAAGGAAACAGCTACACCACTGCAGGACATCATTACAGCATAAATGAGTCCACGATTCTTTTTATTTAAAAAGGAGGAAAAGCATATAAGATCTACGGCCGCAGTTGCCTTTAATCAGGGCGCAAAACGAGTTTCAAGTGGACGTGATAAGGCAGTAGTCTGGATGGAATCTGCTTTAGGGATTTGGATTGAAGAGTGATGGAAGAACAACAACGGCGGTGCTACACAGTCACCTGAAGAGGCTCCTTTAGAAGAGCTGTAACGCTATCCTTTGTTGTGCAGTAAAATTAAACTCCTCTTTATCGGACAAGTCGTCGTGTCATTGTTGGTGAGTAACATAATTAGTTTTCTACATAAAGTACTTATTACATGTACATAGTTTAGTATCACTGCACACACATTTTACTGTACAGTATACAATTTTTCTTGCATTGTACGTATTTATTGCTGGTGGCCTGTCTGTCGTAATGGCTGTAACATATGTGATATCGGAGACGCTCGATATCTTTAAAATAATATTTAGGTAAAACTATATGTAAACTGTGTTTACATACATAATTTCAACGAATCGTACCTAATATCTAAGAGAATACAAAGGGTTTATGCTGTATAATTGTGCGTGAAATGTTTATAAAAGTGTGGGAGAGTTTATAAGGGCTTAAAATATATAAAAATAACCATATAAACATATGGTTTCTACTTCGCGGATTTTCTTATTTCGCGGGTGGCTCTGGAACGCAACCCCCGCGATGGAGGAGGGATTACTGTACTGACATTTCTGGTGTAGTTAAGGTCAATGGTGGTTTGTGTGAACCTTTTGCTGTCAGAAGAGGAGTCAGGCAAGGGTGCCCCTTGTCAGGAATGCTCTACGTGTTGGCCTTGGAACCTTTTCTGGTTAAACTGAGAGGAGTGTTAACTGGTCTATCATTTCCATGTTGCACTGCGGAGCCTGTTAAGGTTTCAGCATACGCTGATGACATCATTATCATCATTAAAAATCAGGAGGACGTTGACATTTTGCTTCAATGCCAGAGATCTTTTGAAATTGTTTCCTCAGCTAAAATAAACTGGGGAAAGAGCGGTGCTATCTTAGTGGAAAACTGGACTGGTTTAAAACCACCACAACTGGTTGGTGGCCTGCAGTGGTCATCTGGAGGGCTGTTTAGGAGTATATTTAGGAGTGTTTCTTGGGGATGAACACTTCATACGAAAGAACTGGGATGGAGTACTGCAGAAGGTGAAGGATCGGCTTTCACGGTGGAGGTGGATTCTACCTCAGTTATCCTACAGGGGCAGGATGCTCATCATTAACAACCTCATAGCTTCAGGATTGTGGCATAAATGCATTTGTTTAGAGCCTCCTGCACAGGTACTTCAGAGTATTCAGGAAGTTTTAATCAACTTTTTTTGGGATGGCCTGCATTGGCTTAGGAGAAGTGTCCTGTTTCAGCCACTGGATGAAGGTGGGCAAGGAATTATAGATGTGGTTGGAAGAGTTGCTGCATTCAGGCTACATACTATACAGAAATTGTTGTATCCTTCTGAGCACCAGCTGTAGATGGATTTTGCACTTCGTTTTTTTGATCACATTGAACACCTGAGATCTGGAAAAACTCTGCTGCTCTGCCAGGTGAATAAATTTGAGATGTCGGACTTACCAGACTTTTATAAGAGTCTTTTTAGAGCCTGGCAGATGGTGACAATTAAAGGGGATGAGGACAGCCTGTCATTCTTCTGGGTTTTGGAAGAGCCCATTGTCAACAATGTGAAGTTCAGTAGTTCAGTGGGACTGTCTCAAACTTTTACTAATCATCTTAAAAGTGGAGGCTGTACAAAACTAAAAGAGTTTATTGACTGTGAAAATTTCTGTTGGATGAACGTAAAAGAAATTACACAACAGATTGGAGTGCGGTCAGTGTGAGTGGTGCAGACACTTTTAACACAAGTAAAGGCTTCACTGTCAGCTGAGAGCTCGACACTCCTGAGAGACATGTTCAATAAACGGACTCATCCACATGAGGATCCTGATTTTCCACCACTTTTGGTATCTCCTGTGGGTGACTGGACAACAGTGGAGCAGAGCAAATTTCTTTCAGTGCAGAGGCTGATGGACTTGCCTTTGCCAACGGCTACAGGGAAACAAATGTACTGGTTGTGCGTAAAGGTGAGACACCAAGACTCCCTGAGGACGATACCAGACACTCCATGGAGGAGACAGATCAGATGCACAGAATTCTCAGAGCCAGCCTGGAGGTCGCTATACAAGCCACCATTGACCAGTAGGGTGGGCGATTTACAGTGGAGGGTCTTACATGGGATCTTAGCTGTGAACTCCTCCTTGTCAATTATTATGCCAGGGGTGTCTGACAGTTGTTGTTTCTGTGGGGAAAGAGAAACCGTGTTACACTGCTTTATGTTCTGTACAAGGCTGGAGCCATTGTTTAATTTAATAGAGAGGCTTGTGGGGGGATTGGAAATGGTGAACACCAGGGTGGGCTTTCTGTTTGGGTTTAAAATAACAAAAAGAAATGGAAACAATGTAAATTTGGTAAACTTTATTATGGGGCAAAGTAAATTAGCCATTTGGAAAACCAGAAAGTATAAAATTGTAGGGAGTGGTTTACAAGATCCAGTTGTAGTTTTTAAAATACTGAGCATTAGTCGCATTTTGATAGATTTTAATTTTTACAAATCCACAAAGAATCTTGACAACTTTAAAGCAATATGGTGTGTGAATAGTATATTATGTGACTGTATTAATGAAGAACTGCGGTTTGTTTTTTAGGGGAGTTTTGTGGGTTCAGTTGTGTTTTTCCAAAAATATTTAACATGAAAATGTATTTATAATAATATAATGTGTAATAATATAATAATATAATGTGTAAGGTGTTGTATAGTTGACTGATGTTTTTTTTTTTTTTTTGTCAATAAAGTTTATTTTTAAAAATAAAAAAAAATCTATCTATCTATCTATCTATCTATCTATCTATCTATCTATCTATCTATCTATCTATCTATCTATCTATCTATCTATCTATCTATCTATTATATAGTGCCTTTCACATCTATCTATCTATCTATCTATCTATCTATCTATCTATCTATCTATCTATCTATCTATCTATCTATCTATCTATCTATCTATCTATCTATCTATCTATTATATAGTGCCTTTCACATCTATCTATCTATCTATCTATCTATCTATCTATCTATCTATCTATCTATCTATTATATAGTGCCTTACATATCTATCTATCTATCTATCTATCTATCTATCTATCTATCTATCTATCTATCTATCTATCTATCTATCTATCTATCTATCTATCTATCTATCTATCTATTATATAGTGCCTTTCACATCTATCTATCTATCTATCTATCTATCTATCTATCTATCTATCTATCTATCTATCTATCTATCTATCTATCTATCTATCTATCTATCTATCTATCTATTATATAGTGCCTTACATATCTATCTATCTATCTATCTATCTATCTATCTATCTATCTATCTATCTATCTATCTATCTATCTATCTATTATATAGTGCCTTACATATCTATCTATCTATCTATCTATCTATCTATCTATCTATCTATCTATCTATCTATCTATCTATCTATCTATCTATCTATTATATAGTGCCTTACATATCTATCTATCTATCTATCTATCTATCTATCTATCTATCTATCTATCTATCTATCTATCTATCTATCTATCTATCTATCTATCTATTATATAGTGCCTTTCACATCTATCTATCTATCTATCTATCTATCTATCTATCTATCTATCTATCTATCTATCTATCTATCTATCTATCTATCTATCTATCTATCTATCTATCTATCTATCTATTATATAGTGCCTTACATATCTATCTATCTATCTATCTATCTATCTATCTATCTATCTATCTATCTATCTATCTATCTATCTATCTATCTATCCTCGGTCTCTGTGAGTATTTGTATTTTATATCTTTTTTTCTTCTTTCTCTTAGTTACTATATTACTGTTATAAAGTTTGCTGTTAGTTAAGACACGGCCTTAGTGTGTTTTTGGCCATAGCCGTGTCCAAAGAATCAGTGCCGGGGTTATTGCCAAAGTTTTATGAGAATCTCTCCCGCCGCAATGGCGCTAAGATCTTGGCTGATCCGATGGTCTCTGTTGAGACGTGTGTGGAGGCAGTTGGGAGAGTAGTTGGATATAAAAATGTCCGCTCTGCATCAAGGATGAATAAATCGGTGGTGGTTTTTGTAAATGAGGAATCCCTGGTGAATCAGTTGGTAGAGGAAGTGTTAGCTATAAGCGGAGCGCTTGTCCCTGTTTTGCCTTTATCAACACCTGCTAAAAAAGTAATAGTTTCAAATGTTCCTCCATTTTTAAAGAACGATGTTCTGGTAAATGAACTGAAGCGTTATGGCCAGATCGTTTCAGATTTAACCATGATCCCTCTTGGATGCAAACGGCATGAATTAAAACACGTTGTTTCGTTTCGTAGACAAGTATATATGATATTAAACAACATGAATGACGATATTAGTGTAGCCCTCCGATTTAAAGTGGACGGTAGTGACTATGTTGTGTTTGTCACGTCTGAATCCATGAAATGCTTCACTTGCGGTAGAGCAGGACACAAGGCCTCACAGTGTAAAACTGGATCAGTGGTATTTGCGGGTTCTCGTATTCATACTGAAGAGAATTTAGATGGCGAGAACACTGAAGATAGTGAGCATGAATCTGAGAGTGGCGAAAAGGTTGAAAATATGGATGAGTGCGAGTCTGATATGAAGGAGGCGATGGCTGCAGTGGGTGTTGTTTGTGATCGGCCCCTTAGTACTTTAGTGACGGCGGCTCCTGAGAAGAGTCTGCTTCAAAGTATTACAGATATGTCGGCCAAGGCTGGCGGTTCAGCTGATCGCCTATCAGTCAGTCCTGAGCTCCGTGAGCCGGCAGAGAGCACACCGACTGAAGTTCACGTATTGCCTGAGATCAACAACACTTGGGTGGTGGCAGCGGCAGTTTGCTCAGGAGAAGCTGCGCCACTGGTCCCAGCTGTAAATGAGCCTCAGATCACTGATACGAGTGTAGAAATGAACGCTCCCGATTACAGTCTCCTGCCGGAGAGCTCATTGAAGGGGGCTGCTGAGGGGCAGAGATGTGTGAGAGCCGAGACTGACGGCGGAGTGGCCGTTGTGGTGAGCAGCAGTGCAGCAGTGTGTGAAGGAGTGAGTGTGAGCAACGAGCCCGTTAAAGTTTCCACTCGAAAAAGGAAGGAGCAATCAACGGATAGAGTTCAGGCAAAGAAAAGCCTTGTGTAAAATCAGTCACCTAAGGAACATAGCGAGGGTGTGACAAACCAAAGTGACAGCGCATACGAGTTAAGGGACAATGTGGAGGGTGAGAGTGACATTGACACCTCTCAGTATCTGCTAAGAGGTAATTATACTACGGCCAGTATTAGAACTTTTTTGGAGTTTATTGATGGCAAGAAAGGAGTGAAGGTTGAAGATCATTTTCCAGATCTGCAGTTATTTCTCGTGTCTGCACAAAGAGTTATGCGTGAAGCAGTTCAGTTAGGCATGGAGCAAAAAGAGGCAACCCGATTAAAGTATGTTATCGGCAAAGTGCGCAAGTCACTCAACCCAAAATAATGGATTGTCTCTTTAGTCAGCTCCTTTGTTTGGTGTGGTGTCTTTAACTGTGGACTCCCATTGGCAGTCACTTCACATTGGGAGTTTGAATATTAATGGCTGTAGAGGAGGGACAAAGAGGGCTGTGGTTTTTAATTTCTTAGAACAGAAAGCTTTGCATGTCAGCCTGCTCCAGGAGAGCCATTCTTCCATCCATCCATCCATTTTCCAACCCGCTGAATACAAACAGGGTCACGGGGGTCTGCTGGAGCCAATCCCAGCCAACACAGGGCACAAGGCAGGAAACAATCCTGGGCAGGGTGCCAACCCACCGCAGGACACACACAAACACACACCAAGCACACACTAGGGCCAATGTAGAGTCGCCAATCCACCTAACCTGCATGTCTTTGGACTGTGGGAGGAAACCGGAGCCCCCGGAGGAAACCCACGCAGACACGGGAAGAACATGCAAACTCCACGCAGGGAGGACCCGGGAATCGAACCCAGGTCCCCAGATCTCCCAACTGCGAGGCAGCAGCACTACCCACTGCGCCACCGTGCCGCCGAGAGCCATTCTGACCTTCAGAATCAACCAGACTGGCTACGAGAATGGGGGGGTCAGGTTTTTCTTAGCCATGGTTCTAGTCTTAGTGCTGGGGTGGCCATATTGTTCTCAAAATCTGTACAATTCCAGGTCACTGCTATCAGTGAGATGGTGGCTGGACGATTGCTAGTGGTTCAGGTTAAAGACAGGGATCAGGATGTGGTGTTCATTAATGTCTATGTCCCTACCAACGGGAGAGAAAGGATTTGTTTTTTTGAATCGTTACAAAAGGTGGTCGATTCTTTTGTTAATGGCGAGTTGGTGCTGGTGGCTGGTGATTTTAATTGCACAGTTAATTACATGTTGGATCACAATGGTGTTGAACCTCATCCTGGCTCTGCTCAAGTCCTAGCGGCCCTTTTAAGATGGGCAGATCTTGTGGATGTCTGGCGTCATAAATTCCCATCAGACAGACAGTACACCTGGGTGAAGGGATGGGATGGAAATATTTCTCTGGCTCGATTAGATCGCTTTTACTGTCCCAGTCACAATCTGAACACTGTCACTTCTGCCTCTGTCTCTCCTGTTGGCTTTTCTGACCATTCTTTGGTGGGGTTGAAAGTTGTCATCCCTAAAAAGAAACCCTTTTTCAAAACTTTCTGGTATTTCAATGTTTCACTACTAGAAGACGCCCATTTTGTCAAATGTTTTGAATTTTTTTGGAAGCAGTGGACTGTTACCAAATCGAGATTTGTTTCGCTCAAGCAGTGGTGGGACATTTCGAAAGTCCAGATAAAGGCTTTTTGTCAACAGTACACACAGGAAGTCACTCGAAAGTGCCTGCTGAACATGGAAGCCTTAGAAGAAGACATTTTGAAACTGCTGGATGCTTTACAAAAGAGATTTGATGAGGAGATTTTTTCGGCTCTATCATCTAAAAAACGTTCTCTTGCTGATCTTTTGGATTTACGTGCACAAGGGGTCCTGGTGAGGTCACGTTTTCAAAATATTAATCATTTGGATGCACCTACAAAATTTTTCTTTGGTTTGGAGAAGAAAGAAGCCCAAAGCAAACTGATTCACATGCTGCACAACGTGAAAGGGAGAGAACTGAGCACAACTGAAGACATCAGAGACTTTGCTGTTTCTTTTTATACTAATTTATTTAAGGACGATTCTATTGATCACTTGGCAATGGTTGATTTTCTCGATGGACTTCCTACGATCCCAAATGATTTTAAACTAAAACTGGACTCTGATATAACTTTTCAGGAAATGTCGGATTCACTGTCTCATCTAAACACAGGAAAGTCTCCAGGGATTGATGGCCTTCCCGTTGAGTTCTACAGACAGTTCTGGCCTTTACTCGGGGCTGACGTGCATGCAGTGTTCATGGAAAGCTTGAGAGATGGGGAGTTACCTCTGAGCAGAAGAGCGGTGATCACTCTGCTTCCGAAAAAGGGAGATCTGTGCCAAATAAAGAACTGGCATCCCGTGAGTCTGCTCTGTACAGACTATAAGATTTTCTCCAGGACTTTGGCAAACCGTCTGAGGACTGTGATGAGTTTGGTGGTAAATTCTTGTCAAGCTTACTGTCTACCTGACCGCTCAATTTTTGATAACATTTTTTTCATGCGTGATGTGATTGCAGTGTCCAAAATGTATGGCATTGATTTGGGAATTTTATCTATTGATCAGGAGAAGGTTTTTGATAGAGTTGATCACAGATATTTCTTTAACACCTTGAAATGCTTTGGGTTTGGGGAAAATTTTATCAAAATGATCAGACTCTTGTATACTAAGGTTTTTGGTATTTTAAAGATTAATGGCACATTGAGTGCCCCTTTCCTGGTCAAGAGGGGGATTCGACAGGGGTGCGCTTTATCAGGGATGTTGTACTCTTTGTCGATTGAGCCATTCCTTTATCGGATTATGCAGAGACTGCAGGGTGTGGACCTCCCTTCTCGCCCAATGGTCACTGACAAATGTTTGGTCTATGCAGACGACGTGTCCATATTTGTCAAATCCGAGCACGATGTCAATGTGGTGGTTTCGTGCCAAAAAACGTTTGAAAGCATCTCCTCAGCTAAAGTCAACTGAGCTAAGACCAATGCTCTCCTACTTGGCTCTTGGACTGAACGTCTACCGCCAAAGCTTCCTGCAAATCTGACCTGGAACAGGAAGTATTTTTTCGTTACCTTGGGGTGATGTTGGGAGGTGAAGGAGTGGATGAGAGTAATTGGGATGGCATTTTGGATCAAGTCAGTGCTCGGCTGAACAAATGGAGGTGGATTGTGGCCAAACTGACTTTTAGAGGGAGAGTAATTGTGGTGAACAACTTGGTTGCATCAATGCTTTGGCATAAACTCATGTGTGGAGATCCTCCTCCAGGGATGTTACATCAGATCCACAAACTGTTGGTTGATTTTTTTTGGGATGGTCTGCATTGGCTGCGACAGAGTGTGCTGTTTCTACCAGTGGAACAAGGAGGTCAGGGACTCATTGATGTGCCTTCAAAGGTCGCAGGCTTTCGACTCCTGGTAATTCAGAAGCTTTTTTTTGGTTCTCACCATCTGATTTGGAGGGATTTGGCACTTCACTTCTTTTTTCGAGTAGGGGATTATGGATTTGACAAGCAGCTTTGGTAATGGAAATTAATGAAATGGACCTTTCAGTGTTACCCAAATTTTATAGGGGTGCTTTATTGACCTGGCATCTTGTTTTTAGAAGACATTTCATGTCATCAGGTTGGTTGCACGATGAGCCTTTGATTTTTAACTTGCTGTTCTCATGCTCTCAACTGAGGAGTAAAAGTTTTACTGATCTATTGATTAAAAATGGCATTTTAAATATCAGCCACATATATGATAAGGAGCAACGGACATTTGTGGAGCCTTCAGGTTTGGCTTCAATTTTAGGTGTGAAGTCAGTGCGGATGATCGAGGGCTTTCTCTCTTCTATGGCTAAAGAACATCACAAACTTGAGGACTCCATCAGTACCACCAGCACAGATCTACAGGTCTGTCCTAATGTCGATGTCAACTCCATCCCCAAAAACTCAATTATCACATTTGACAAAGGAAATGTGGTGTCATTCATGTCTCTGTCAAAAAAAGATCTTTATCAATATTGTGTGAAAGTGATTCATTTTCTTTCCCTGAAGACAATCATTGATTCGCAATGGAGGGAACATTTAGGGGTACTAGGTGGGAGGGTGCCGGCCTGGAGGGAGCTGTACAAGCCTCTGAGCAACAAAAGGACAGCCGACCTACAATGGAGGACTGGGCATGGCATCATAGCCACAAACTCCTTTTTAAAAAGAATCAGACTCACAGAGGATGACAGATGTGACTTTTGTGGGCAAAGGGAAACCGTTTTTCATCTGTTTGCATCATGCGCACGATTGGGAGTGTTCTTCAAGTTTTTAACTGATTTGTGTAAAAAACTAAGATCAGATTTTAATTTTGTGATGTTTATTTATGGTGCCGCTTATAATAAGAACAACAGGCACAGGACACAATTGATGAACTTTTTGTTGGGTGAAGCAAAACTAGAAATTTTAAAAAGTAGGAAAAACAAACAATGTGGGAAAGGAAGTGTGGACATCGAGTTACTGTTTAGGCTGAATATTCACTCAAGGATCACACTGGAATTTACTTACTATAAACTAATACACAAAATGGACATTTAGAGGATGTGTGGCATACAAAAGGGGTACTGTGTGCTATAGAGGAGGGAGAACTGAAAATCAACTTATAACTCACTGCTGGTAAATTGTAAATATTGGAGTTATTTGTAGCAAGTGATTCTCTGTGAACAATACGGGGATTGGGGCTGATTGGGCCATTGTTTTATCTTTTATGAACTTAAATGAAAAGGGCACTGGGGGGGAGATGAGGAAAATATAAAATATTATAAATGATAACTGTGTGTGGGGTTACACGGGGTTAATAGGGATTGAGTATTTTTTTACTGTTTATTTCTTTGTATTGGTTATTTATAATACGGTTTGTTGTGTACTTTTAATATATTGATGTTTGTCCTTGTTCTTTTTTTTTGGTTCAATAAAGTACTTTTAAAAATTAAAAAAATATCTATCTATCTATCTATTATATAGTGCCTTACATATCTATCTATCTATCTATCTATCTATCTATCTATCTATCTATCTATCTATCTATCTATCTATCTATCTATCTATCTATCTATCTATCTATCTATCTATCTATCTATCTATCTATCTATCTATTATATAGTGCCTTACATATCTATCTATCTATCTATAGTGCCTTCTATCTATTGTAATATGAGAGTGCTGCATAGCGCCCGACCCGGCACAGAACGACACAGAGGCACTATAAAACACAAGGGCTCTATTTTCTTCTTCACCCGTGGGCGCACGTCTTCCCCGTGACCCACAGGTAATATACAGTCCCAAAACACCTCTTTCTCCACCACACAATAACACACTCTTTCTCTCCCACCACCCCACCACAAGCTTAGTCTTCCTCCTCCCGACTCTGGCTCTCTGAGTGGTGGTGGCTGGCCCTTTTTATACCCCACCCAGAAGCGTTCCAGGTGCTTGGCCACCTGGTCCTAATTGCCCTTCTGGGTGGGGCTGAAGGTATGACCAGCCAGGCTGCTGACTCCACGCAGCTCCCCCTGGCAGCCATCCGAGCCCCCAACCAGGCTGTGGAGGACTCCATCTCACATGGAGCCATGCACCGGGTTGGGGAATCATTGGCTGCCAGGGAGCCTGCCACCAAGCGTCCCGGGGGAGGTATTGAACAGTCCATGGCTGCTCCCCCGGAACAGATGTAGCAGAGGCGTCCCTGCCAGGCATGGGACCCGGCTGTACTTTACAGTGCCCCTCTCTCAGATGAGGCTTCTGGGGCTCATTGGCCTGCCCCGCGAGGGCTGGTCCTCTCCAGGACAGGGAGTCGGTATTCTTAGCTCCGCGGCTGTGTCCTGTAAAAACACAATAAACAGGTCTGGGGGTGTTGCCCCGACGTCCCTGCCACTCGGACGTCCTCTCTGGACAACACCTCCAGAAGTGACCACCGCGGCCGCAGTTAAAGCACACCCGACCCCCTCCAGTCCAACCCCTGCGGGACCGGAAGCAGGCAGGAAACCCTTGCCCCTTCGCCCCTCTACAGCGTAGCCCTCCTGCGCCGTCAAGTCAACGGGCTTACGCTGTGCTCTGTTAGGAGTTCCTGTTTTCTTCTTCCGGGTCCTCCTTTTCCTCAGGGGTGCACCGACAGCCTGGATCCCCTAATGGGAAGAAGGGAGACCCCGTGCCGTCTGCACCCCTTTAGACGGTCGTAAGACAGGGGCGGGCAGTCGGGGCGGAGTTGTTTGGCAGCTGATATTCACCAGCTGCCTCCCCGCGCACTCTTCTGCCACGCCGTCTGTCATTACAGCCACGTCTTGTGTAGTGGGTGGAGCGGTCTGGCAAGCAGTACTGACCATCACTGCAGCCGCTGCGATCCGCCCCCCCCAATTTCTCTGCTGCCCAGGGTCCACTCACCTGCACCGCTGCGTCCTGCAGGCTGGAGGCCGATGCCCCCCGTCTCTCGAGCCATTCCACAACGGTTGCCATCGGGGCGCCGATCCTCTTTTCCAAATCGACCTTCGTCTCCTGCAGGACCTGAAACAGCTTAAGCAGGGACTGCAGGGGAAGAAGCATATGTTGCAACTCCCGTGCAGCCCAAAACACATTAAATTCTTCGGTCGGCGGTGGACTTGGACTCCCCTCGTCCCCTTCTGCTGACCGCGAGCCATCACGGCCCTGCGGATTCTCCGCAGGCCCGTTTGGGTAACCAGGAGGCTTGGGGAGAAGGTCTGTCGGCCCCGCCTGCGACCTTTCCTTGGCGGGCAACTGACACACGCCCTCCCCCCCTTCACCTGTTTCCGAAAGGAGCTCCTGCTCCTTGAGCGGCGACACCACGCTGGGAAGCATATCCGAGCTCTCCTCCTTCACTGGCTTAGTCGGGCTGAAGAGAAGACACAACCCAGCCTCGCTCTCTCCTGAGCTCCCTTCGCCATCACGCCACAGACAAACCTCCTCAGCCCAGCAACGGGTGGTTCGCCCCTCGGCGCTTTGGAGATAGGCTGACGCGAACGCGGAAAACCCTTCCCGCGTCCCATCCCCTTTGAGCTCGTCACCTACCTCTGGCTGCAACCCGTGAAGCTGGGTGGCTTGGCGGCGTCTGGCGTCTGGCTTCTGTGTCCTCTCGGCTTTCTTTCTCCCCATTGCGCGCTGTTTTGCGGCTCCTGCCGCAGGTGGGCTTTTCAGTGCACTGAGCTGCGCGGCTTCCCAGCAGCTGTGAGCTCACTCTCCCCGCGTTGTGCTGCGCGTGTCCGCCGGCTAGTCCCGTCACCGCGTACCTCTCGCTGCTCCTCGGTGGTGCGCTTTCCTCAGGAGCGTGCCCCGCTCTGAAGTCCAAAGGGCGCTCTCAGCCCTGTAGTCTGCTGGAGCACGCTCTCTGTCAATTGAGCGCGCTTGACGCTGCAGTGTTGTGTGCGCTTCCCGCGCTGTGATGTACGTGCCTCTGGGTGCTGTGCCGAGCTGATACACAGAGTTCTATGCAGGTTCCGGTCCAAATGGATGGACCGGGATCCTGCCGACTACGCCACTGTAATATGAGAGCGCTGTATAGCGCCCGACCCGGCACAGAACGACACAGAGGCACTATAAAACACAAGGGCTCTATTTTCTTCTTCACCCGTGGGCGCACGTCTTCCCCATGACCCACAGGTAATACACAGTCCCAAAACACCTCTTTCTCCACCACACAATAACACACTCTTACTCTCCCACCACTCCACCACAAGCTTAGTCCTCCTTCCTCCCAACTCTGGCTCTCTGAGTGGTGGTGGCTGGCCCTTTTTATATCCCACCCGGAAGCGGTCCAGGTGCTTGGCCACCTGGTCCTAATTGCCCTTCTGGGTGGGGCTGAAGGTATGACCAGCCAGGCTGCTGACTCCACGCAGCTCCCCCTGGCGGCCATCCGAGCCCCCAACCAGGCTGTGGAGGACTCCATCTCCCATGGAGCCATGCGCCGGGTTGGGGAATCATTGGTTGCCAGGGAGGCTGCCACCAAGCGTCCTGGGGGAGGTATTGAACAGTCCATGGCTGCTCCCCCGGAACAGATGTAGCAGAGGCGTCCCTGCCAGGCATGGGACCCGGCTGTCCTTTACACTATCTATCTATCTATCTATCTATCTATCTATCTATCTATCTATCTATCTATCTATCTATCTATCTATCTATCTATCTATCTATCTATCTATCTATCTATCTATCTATCTATCTTCTCTGTTTTAAATGATGTGCTGAAGACGTGTGAGGATGATGAGCTGCTGTTTGTGGGGGGTGATTTTAATTGCACAGATAATGCACAGCTGGACAGGAATGGGCTAGAACCTCATCTGGGGTCCGTCATCGCATTGGGTTCTGTGGTTACCAACAATAATCTCATTGATATTTGGAGAGATTTTTATCTGGGGGTCCGACAATTGGCTGAGAATACTCTGAGAGAATGTTTTGGAATTACAGACTGGGATATCCTGCAGGGATCTCATAGTGAGAACATTGAGGAAGTTGTTGACTGCACTACTGACTACATCAACTTCTGTATGGACATTGTAGTTCCAGTAAGAACAGTACGCTGCTATGCTAACAACAAGCCATGGATTACAAGTGACATCAAGGGCCTTTTGAATCAGAAGAAAAGGGCTTTTAAAGACGGTGATCAGCATGAGCTCAAGCGCGTGCAGAAGGAACTCCGAGTCCAACTCAGGGCGGCGAAGGAGCAGTACAGGAGAAAGCTGGAGCAGAAGTTGCAGAATAACAGCATGAAGGAAGTGTGGGATGGGATGAAGATCATCACTGGCTGCAGCTCGAAGCGGGGTACCACCATTGAGAGAGACGTGAAGAGAGCAAACCAAATGAACAACTTCTTTAACAGGTTTGACCACCCTAACCCACTCTCACCTCGGAGTACTGCACCCTCCACACATCCTTCTGCTGATACCAGCATAGGAAAGACATCCCCACCCATAATTACAACAGCGCAAGTGAGCAGAGAGCTGAGGAGACTTCGTGCCAGCAAAGCAGCGGGTCCAGATGGAGTATCGCCACGACTGCTGAAGGTCTGTGCATCAGAGCTGGGGGGTCCTCTACAGCGCATCTTCAACCTGAGCCTGGAATAGGGGAGAGTCCCGAGGCTTTGGAAAACATCTTGCATCACCCCAGTCCCAAAGGTATCACGTCCTAGTGAGCTGAATGACTTTCGGCCTGTTGCTCTGACATCACATGTGATGAAGACCATGGAGAGGCTGCTGCTTCACCACCTTAGGCCACAGGTTCAACACGCCCTTGACCCTCTGCAGTTTGCATATCAGGAGAAGGTGGGAGCAGAGGATGCCATCATCTATATGCTACATCGATCCCTCTCTCACTTGGACAGAGGCAGTGGTGCTGTAAGAATTATGTTTCTAGACTTCTCTAGCGCCTTCAACACCATCCAACCTCTGCTCCTTAGGGACAAGCTGACAGAGATGGGATTAGATTCATACCTAGTGACATGGATCGTGGACTATCTTAAAGACAGACCTCAGTATGTGCGTCTTGGGAACTGCACGTCTGACATTGTGGTCAGCAACACAGGAGCGCCACAGGGGACTGTACTTTCTCCGGTCCTGTTCAGCCTATATACATTGGACTTCCAATACAACTCGGAGTCCTGCCATGTGCAAAGGTTCGCTGATGACACTGCTATCGTGGGCTGCATCAGGAATGGGCTGGAGGAGGAGTATAGGGACCTAATCAATGACTTTGTTAAATGGTGCGACTCAAACCACCTACACCTGAACACCAGCAAAACCAAAGAGCTGGTGGTGGATTTTAGGAGGCCCAGACCCCTCATAGACCCAGTGATCATCAAAGGTGACTGTGTGCAGATGGTGCAGACCTATAAATACCTGGGAGTACAGCTGGATGATAAATTAGACTGGACTGCCAATACTGATGCGCTGTGCAAGAAAGGACAAAGCCGGTTATACTTCCTTAGAAGGCTGGCTTCCTTCAACATCTGCAGTAAGATGCTGCAGATGTTCTATCAAACAGTTGTGGCGAGCGCCCTCTTCTACGCAGTGGTGTGCTGGGGAGGCAGCATTAAGAGGAAAGACGCCTCACGCCTGGACAAACTGGTGAGGAAGGCAGGCTCTATTGTTGGCATGGAGCTGGACAGTTTAACATCTGTGGCAGAGCGAAGGGCGCTCAGCAGGCTCCTATCAATTATGGAGAATCCACTGCATCCACTAAATAATGTCATCTCCAGACAGAAGAGCAGCTTCAGTGACAGACTGCTGTTGGTTGTTGGGTCCACTTCGTTCGTTGAGGGTCTCTTTGAGTATTTCTCATTTTCTTTTTCTATCTTTCTTTCTTATCAGTTTAGTGTATAAAGATTTATTTTACTGATTTGATGTTTATTTAAAAGTCTATTGTTTATTGGTAGTGGTTGTTGTAATAGTCGCCATTGGCCGTGTCCCGAGCAAAGCCTCCAGGACTTAACCCGTGAAACTTTGAACATCTTTCCAGTAAAAACGGAATTAAGGTGGTTGTGGACCCGATGGTCTCTGTTGAGGCGTGTGTTGTTGAGGTGGCGAAAAGAGTGGGCTGTAAGAATGTAAACAACAACGACAACAACATTTATTTATATAGCACATTTTCATAGAAAAAGTAGCTCAAAGTGCTTTACATAATGAAGAAAAACAAAAGACAAAATAAGAAATATAATAATAATAAGACAACATTAGTTAACATAGAAAAGGAGTAAGGTCCGATGGCCAGGGTGGACAGAAAAAACAAAAAAAACTCTAGAAGCTGGAGAAAAAAATAAAATCTGCAGGGGTTCCAGGCCACGAGACCGCCCAGTCCCCTCTGGGCATTCTACCTAACATAAATGAAATAGTCCTCTTTGTATTTAGGGTTCTCACGGAAGGACTTGATGATGATGGTCATGCAGACTTCTGGCTTTTAATCCATCACTGTTGGAACATCACGGTGCTTTGAGTAGATGGTGGTGGCACAGGCTGCCACCACAAAGAAACCGGAACAAGAAACAGGAGAGAGAGTAGGGGTTAGTACAGAATTTAGAGCCACCATGAATAGTTATTATAATGAAATGGATATAGAGAGTATTAGGATTTAAATTACAGTGAAGTTATGAGAAGGCCATGTTAAAGTAATGTGTTTTCAGAATTCCTATTGGCAGGCTATTCCAGATTTTAGGTGCATAACAGTAGAAGGCCGCCTCACCACTTCTTTTAAGTTTTGCTCTTGGAATTCTAAGGAGACACTCATTTGAGGATCTGAGGTTACGATTTGGAATATAAGGTGTCAGACATTCCGATATATAAGCTGGGGCGAGATTATTTAAGGCTTTATAAACCATAAGCAGAATTTTAAAGTCAATACTGAATGACACAGATAACCAGTGTAGTGACATCAAAACTGGAGAAATGTGCATGGATTTTCTTTTCCTGGAAATGGTCCTAGCAGCTGCATTCTGCACTCGTTGCAAATGATTTATGTCTTAGTAAAGTCTGCCTCTCGCATGAACAAAACGGTTGTGGTCTTTTTGAATGATGAAGCTCTGGTGCATAACCTGGTGCAGGAGGGCCTGGTGATAAACGGCTCGCTAGTCCCGGTGCTGCCTTTATCAACTCCTTCTAAGAGAGTTATAGTTTCAAATGTTCCACCTTTTTGAAAAATGAGTCTTTATTAAAAGAACTTCGTAGGTATGGATAAGTCCTATCTGACTTAGTCATGATACCGCTTGGCTGCCGTTCTCCTGATTTGAAGCACGTCGTGTCTTTTAGGAGACAGGTGTACATGCTACTAAATAACTCGCGCGAGGAGCTTGATGTGGCCTTGAAATTTAAAGTAGAGGGTTACTGATGTAGATTCTGATGAAGCAGCTGAAGATCAGAGTGAAATAACCGTAGTACAAAGTATCACAGTAGGCCTGGGACATGAAGCAGGGGAGCCGGAAGTGTCCAGCGGAGAGCCTGCGATGAAAAAAAACCAGAGGGTTGAAATGGTTACGGGCGCAGCGACACATGCCGGGCAGATGTGTGAAATTAATGGCAAAAAGAAGGCTGAAGTCGGCCATGAAGAGGAGGAGGTGGTGTCTAAAGTGGCACCAGGGGTTTGAATATTCTAAAGATGACTCTGCAGTGCTTCCCCAAAAGACACCCACCGAGAGTGCTGCCACTCCAGAGACGAGCCCAGGTGCCGCGCCTTCTCAAGGGGTGGCGGAGGACAGTCTGCTAACTGTGCAGTCATTGACTGATGAATTAACACACGAGACTGAGGCCGATGGAGAAATGCTCATTGAAGATGGAAACGGTGAACATGGTTTAGTAAAGCTGGTAACCTGGAAAAGAAAAGAGCAAACAACCAGTGGTGGACAAGCCAAGAAGAGCACGAAAACTGAATGCGTGGAGGCCGTCACTAGTGGTCTGCAGCAGACAGACAGCACTGACAGCACAGTGAGAGATGAAGGAGGGGAGGACGCCAATGAATCTGACCCGTCAATCAGGGTGGATCTGTCATCTCACTCTAGCTTACGCGAGGCCTACAGCACAGAAAGCATTTTGCAGTTTTTAGAGTTTTTAGAAGGAAAGCGCGGGGTCAGCATTGTCGAACACTTTCCTGATCTTCATCAATTGATGAGTGCGGCATCGGGCTGCTGAACTAGGAATGACCTCCAAAGAGAGAGTCCGCTTAAAGAACATCATCAGTAAAGTGAAACGATCCATAGAAACGCACTCATGATGGCAGGTTTAATGCGATTACCCGTTTCTTGGGTTAACTGAGTGTTGTTGACTGCTATGCTATTTTCTCGTACAATGCCTGCATATTCCCTGTGTTCTTTAAACGTGAACGGCTGCAGAGATTTAGTGAAAAGAACGGCGTTATTTGAGCACTTAGCGCAAAAAAAGATTAATGTGGCCTTCCTTCAAGAAACACACACTGACGCGGCTAATCAGTCTGAATGGCACAGAGTGGCCAGGGGTGGCACATCTAAGTCATGGCTCCAGTCTCAGTGCGGGTGTCGCTGTCCTGTTTTCTATAAGTTTTGTACCAGACACGGTGGTTTGTACGGAGTTAATTCAGGGGAGGCTACTGAAGGTAGAAGCACAGCTGGGGGAGAAGAAGTGGGTGTTTGCTAATATGTACGCCCCAAATGCAGGGACTGAGAGAACTCACTGCTTCTCTGTTTTAAATGATGTGCTGGGGACATGTGACGATGATGAGCTGGTGTTGGTGGGGGGCGACTTTAATTGCACAGAGAATGCGCAGCTGGACAGGAATGGACTAGGACCGCACCCGGGGTCCGTCCAAGCACTGGTGTCTGTGGTCACCAACAATAATCTAATTGATATTTGGAGACAATTCATCCGGGGGTCCGGCAGTATACGTGGGTGAAGGGCTCAGCTGGGCTTCTTTCTATGGCTAGACTTGACAGATTCTACATCCACAAACATCACCGTAATCTCAATGCTAACTGCTCCATTCTCCCAACTGGCTTATCTGTTCACTCTCTTGTCTCCCTTCAAATCTCTCTTCTCTCTGCACATTCTGTCAAGTCTTACTGGTACTTTAATAACAATCTATTGATAGACTCCCACTTCATCAAATGTTTCGAATATTTCTGGAATCAATGGAGGTGCAAAAAGAAGAACTTCTCTTCACTGAGGCAGTGGTGGGATTGTTCTAAAGCCGAGATACGCGTATTGTGCCAACAATACACTGAGCAGACCACCAGGGAGGTGAATGCGGCCATTTCTGAGCTGGAGAAGGAAATCGAAGAACTTCATTCGGTTTTATGTTCAAACTTTGACAGCAGCACTTTTGAGCCCCTTAGAATAAAAAAAACAGTTGTTGATGGACCTAATGGACAAGAGAGTCAACGGCGCACTCGTCCGCTCGAGAATGCAGTCGCTCACCCAGATGGACGCTCCCACACAATTTTTCTTTAGACTGGAGAAAATAATTGGCCAATGTAAAACCAGTAACTGTTTAAAGAATGACAAAGGTCAGGACCTGCTGGAGCCTGAAGCCCTTCAAGCCTGGGCACACCAGTTTTACCAAAGACTGTTTTCTACGGACATTGCAGAGGTATCTTTGGAGTCGTCATGCTTTCTCCAGGACTTGCCTCCAGATGGAGAGAAGGACATTTTAGAAACTACGATCTCTTTGGATGACTTGACCACAGCTTCGAGTGGGCGGAACATTGGAAAATCCCCAGGAATCAATGGGCTGCCTGTTGAGTTTTTGAAACCTTTTGGTCCCAACTTGGCACTGATCTGGCAGAGGTTTTCGGTGAAACTCTGCGAGTGGGTGAACTGCCCCTCTCCTGTTTCAGGGCAGTAGTCACACTACTCTCAAAGAAAGGAGACCTCACAGAACTTAAGAACTGGTGTCCAGTGAGCCTGTTATGTGCTGATTACAAAATCTTCTCCAAGGCCCTGGCTAACCGGTTAGGAAAAGTCATGGCGAGTATCGTGAACCCGGAGCAGACATACTGTGTCCCCAACAGGTGCATCCTTGACAACATCTTCTTAGTTCGGGATGTGATTGATGCGGCCAGACTCTTTGGGTTTGACGCTGGTCTTTTATCGCTGGATCAGGAGAAGGCGTTTGACAGAGTGGACCACAATTATGTTTTAGCAGTGCTGAAGGCCTTTGGCTTTGGTCCTTCGTTCATTTGGCATATTGGACTCTTATATCACAACGTGTTTAGTGTCGTGAAACTTAATGGAACATTAACAGCTCCCTTCAAGGTAACCAGAGGGATACATCAGGACTGCTCTCCATCCGGTATGCTCTTCTCACTCTCCATCGAGTCACTGCAGCAGCTTCGCATCCACCTTCAAGGTCTGAATATCCCTCAGTGCCCGAATTTGCAACTTAAGGTGGTCGCGTATGCGGATGACTTGACCGTGTTCATCTGTCATCCTGGAGACATCACGGCACTGAAATATTGCCTGGATGAATTTGAGAAACTATCATCTTCAAAAATTAACTGGGACAAAAGTAACAGATTTTTAATTGGCAATTGGAGGAATGGGGACCCACCGGGCCTGTCTGGTGGTCTTAAATGGAACAGACGAGTGTTCAGATATCTGGGGGTGTTTTTAGGACAGGGAGGCATAGCTAAAGAAAACTGGGCAGATTGGGTGGAAAAAGCCAGACTGAAGAAATGGAGATACCTCCAAAAAGAGATCTCCTGTCGAGGCAGGGTCATCATTATTAATAACTTGATAGCCTCCATGTTCTGGCATAAGTTGCAATGTATTGACCCCCCAATATCTGTCATCAGAACCATCCAGGGCATTATTTTAAATTCTTTTGGGATGGCCTACATTGGGTACGGCGAAGTGTCCTGTATCTGCCTGTAGAGGAGGGCGGTCAGGGACTTATTGAGTTGTTGAGCAGGATGGAGGCCTTTAGGTTGCAGGCGTTTCATCGGCTCTTATACGGCCCTGAGCACCTGCCGTGGAGACAGCTGGCCTTTGCCTTATTTCGTGGGGTAAGGGGCTTAAATTTTGCTGAACATTATTTTTTATTACATTCTGCCGACTTTGTTAGGTCTGACCTGCCAGAGTTTTATCAATCCGCACTTCAGGTCTGGCACAGAAAACTCAGGAGAACCAGGCTAAAGCTGGAGAGTATTTATTGGTTCATGGAAGAACCTTTAGTCTGGAATCCTCTTTTAGAATGTCCGTTATTGCTTTCTGAATCTTTTGTATCAATTCTTATAAACAAAAGAATTTTGAAAATAAGTCACTTGATTGATACAAACATGAGGTGCTGGCACACCCCTGCCCACCTAGCGACAGTCCTGGGGATCAGATCAATACGCCTGGTTGAACTTATTATCAGTCAGATAAAAACAGCACTGTGGAGGTCAGGCGCGAGTTCTCTGTGTGCCGAGTACTTCACAGGTGAGGGGACACCAGAGGCAGAGATGGCATCGCCCGCCGTTATCGTGAAGCAAATGTCACTGACCACACTGACAGACCTGGACATCTTCTTAAGTTTGGTACTCTGGTTGAGAAAGACTTTGAACTGTTTGATAAAAAAGAGCTGTAGAAACTGTGTGTCAAAGTGACATTTTATAATCAGCTGAAAGAGTTGCCAGATACACGATGGAGGAAAGAACTGCAGGTCTCCGAGAACATCACACCAGCATGGAGGGCATTCTATAAACTCCCACTGCAGAAAAGACTTGGGGATCTGCAGTGGAGGATAACACACTCGGCCTTAGCCACAAACTCATTTCTGTGTACGATTAAAGCTTCAGAGACTGACCAGTGACGAGAGAAACCATCTGTCACCTCTTCATTCACTGCGAATGGCTGAGGCCGATGTTCATGTCCTTAGAAGTTCTTCTTAGTGGTTTTGGGTTTGAGTTCTCAAAAATTAGCTTTGTCTTTGGTATTAAATATAATCAAAAAAATAGGAATAAATGTGTTATTGGGAATTTCCTCGTAGGACAGGCAAAGTTGGCAATCCTAAAAACGAGGAGAAATAAAGAGAAGAACCTCATGGTGACCGACGCTCTGCTGATCTTCAAAGTTTCAATTAAAAGTCGACTTAAACTCGAATTTATGTACCACAAACTAACGAACAATTGAGAAATGTTCAGCAACATGTGGGGGACACGACAGGTACTGTGTTATGTGAAGGGGGGCAAACTGGTGTTCAACTGGGAATGACAAGCAAGTAGTGGTGGGCATCAACAACATGTTCATATTAATGTGCGGAGTAGGAGGAGTGGAAAGGGGGAGTAGTGGGGGTCTGATATACAGTATGGCTCTATTGTTTATTCTGAATATTGGGCTTGTTTGTCATTTGATTGTGTATATTGTTAATATTATATCTTATGTTCACAATAAAGGTCATTTTAAAAGTAAAATATCTATCTATCTATCTATCTATCTATCTATCTATCTATCTATCTATCTATCTATCTATCTATCTATCTATCTATCTATCTATCTATCTATCTATCTATCTATCATATAGTGCCTTTCACATCTATCTATCTATCTATCTATCTATCTATCTATCTATCTATCTATCTATCTATCTATCTATCTATCTATCTATCTATCTATCTATCTATCTATCTATCTATCTATCTATCTATCTATCTATCTATTATATAGTGCCTTTCATCATCTATCTATCTATCTATCTATCTATCTATCTATCTATCTATCTATCTATCTATCTATCTATCTATCTATCTATCTATCTATCTATCTATCTATCTATCTATCTATCTGCTTCCTTCCTGTTTCACTGTCGCACTGCATGTTGGGTAGTTGCTCTGGCGCGAGTGCTGGTGGTGGGCTCTAGGTTTGGTGAGTGCAGTGTTTTGTTGAATATTTTTTTCCTTCTCTTTCCTAATTTTTTCATTTTCTTTTTCTTTGTGAATTGTTTGCAAGGTTTTCAGTTTCTTTTGTGTGTAGTGGCATCTGGCCACAGCAGCCGTAATGGCTGCGAATTTAGAACGGTTGAACCGCCACCATATGATAAAACTTCTCTGTGATGTTTTTTTCCCCTTAGAAAGTGCCGTGTTGGCGGTAGGCACTGTGATCGGCTGTGAGAATATTAAGTCCGCCTCACGAATGAACTTCTCGATCGTATTATTTTTGAGTTCTGTCGATCTGGTGCAGACAATTGTAGAGAAGGGTGTAGTGATCGATGGCTCTTTCGTGCAGGTGTCTCCGTTGGCGGCGCCGGCACATAAAGTAACTTTATCAAATGTCCCCCCACTTTTGACAAATGAGACGATAGAAAAGGAATTAGTACGTCACGGTCGTTTGGTGTCAAAAATCCGCTATATTCCTTTGGGGTGCAAGTCTCCGGAGTTAAAACACATAATGTCTTTTAGGAGACAAGTTTACATGGTACTCAGCAGAATGGACGAAAGTTTAAATGTTGCTATGAGGTTTAAAATTGATGGTTTCGATTATGTGATTTTCCTGATTTCAGATGAAATTAAATGTTTTGGGTGTGGAAGTGAGGAGCATTTGGTTAAAAATTGTCCAGACAAAGTGAACAGAGCAGTTGCTCGTGATAACCTACATGTAACTCATGACGATTTACAAGATCGACCTTTAGTACTCAATGGTAATGAAAAACCCAAAATACCAGAGGAAGCGCGGGCCGAGGAGAGTGTCAATGTTTCTGAACTTTTAAATAAGGAAGATGAGTTGCTTAATGGGGAGATGCACAGACCAGTATCGATGAGAGTTGTTGGGGATGAAAGTGCAGCACAAGATTCTGCTACAGCACAGGGAAGTGTGTGGGGAGAGATCGAAATGGAGGAAGGGGACGATAACACCCCTGAGCACTACGATGGGTTTAAACGGCCTGCTAAAAAAAGACAAGCTGGGGAGGAGGAAGGAACCGCGCGAAAACGCAGTAATGTTACGGCTTGTGCTGCTGAGGAAGGCGAGGGTCCTGCTGCAGCCCCACCTGTTACACAGGGCAGGTACGCGGCCCTAGCTGAGGCAGACAGTGAAAATGCGGCTGGGCTGAGTGAGGGAGATGAGGAGGCGGAGGGAGAAATGTGGGATAGTTCAACTGTGTCTGACCTGCAAGAATGTAAAGGCAGAGGGGGGTATAGTGCACAAAGTATTAGAACTTTTGTGACGGAAACTGAGGGCAGAAGGGGAGTAGATGTGACCGATTATTTTCCTGATGTGGAACTTTTTATCTCATCAATACAAAGCCTAAGAAAAGAAAAGTCCTCATCTGTCCTGTTTACTGATAAAGAGCTTCTCAGATTAAAGAATCTGTCAAGCAGACTGAAGAAACAGTTAAAACAAAATAAGCAATAATGGAGAGGGCAACTGGAACATTTACAAGATCCTGTATATACTGGGATCTGTGGTTTATCTTGAATATTTTTATACTTTCTGTTAACATGGCTTGCTTTAATGTAGGAAGCTTGAATATTAATGGTGGAAGAAATAATAATAAGAGGTTGGCTTTTTTTGAATTCATAAAGCAAAAAGATTTAAAAGTTATCTTTGTACAGGAAACTCATATAGACAGCACAAATCAATGGGAGTGGAGTAGGGATTGGAAAGGGGACATTTATTTCAGTAATGGTTCGAATATTAGTGCTGGAGTAGCCATTTTGTTTTCCAAGAACTGTCAAGTAGCACTTTGTGATGTTGAAGAAATAGTGAAGGGGAGGCTGCTCAAAGTGCGTGTCAAAATTCAAGGCAATTCTTTCACTTTTATTAATGTATATGCCCCGAACGATGGAAACGAGAAAATTGCATTTTTTATGAAGTTGGAGGGTGTGCTGACACAATGTGGCACACATGAGGTTCTAGTTCTAGGTGGGGATTTTAATTGCACCCTTGTTACGCAAAAAGACAGAAATAACGGGCTGGAGCCGCATACACGCTCAGCACAGGAATTAGAGAGAGTTGTGAGTGGGACAGGACTGGAAGATGTGTGGCGAAATAAAAATGGGGACACTAGGCAATATACATGGGGGGGGATGAATGGGGGGATTATTTCAATGGCGAGGCTCGATCGTGTTTACTGTTTCAAACACCACATCGGTTTATTTAAAAACTGTCACATTACCCCTTCAGGGTTTTCAGATCACAGTTTGGTGTCTTGTTCTGTGATCTTAAGTGATTATAAGCCTCGTAGTGCCTACTGGCATTTTAATACGCTCCTCCTTCAAGATCAAAGTTTTAAAGAGTTATTTAATTTTTTTTGGGAAAGCTGGAGACTCATGAAGAAGGAGTTCACCAGTTTACAGCAGTGGTGGGAGGTTGGGAAGACCCACATTCGTTTATTATGTCAGGAGTACACCAGAAATGTCACAAAGTCACTACAGTCTGACATGGAAATGTTAGAAACTGAAATAATTCAGATTCAGCAGCTTTTAGAGCAGGGTCCAGATGTCCAATTATTGGAAACCCTTGGGGTTAAAAAGAAGGGCCTTGCCAGCTTATTGGAAACAAGGGCTCGGGGGGCTCTAGTGAGGGCGAGATTCCAACAGATAACTGACATGGATGCACCAACCCAGTATTTTTTTGGACTTGAGAAAAAGAACTCTCAATGTAAGATCTTGCATTTGCATAAGGCAGGATAATGGTGAGGAGACTCAGGACCCTGGTGAGATAAGGCGGGCGGTACGGAGGTTTTATGAGACTCTTTTTGCAACAGAGGAAGGTGAGGCTGAGGAACAGCAGACCTTCTTGAAGGATTTACCGCACTTTCGTGATGCAGACTCTGGAGAGCTGGAGAAGGAGCTGTGCCTAGGAGAGCTCACTGCTGCACTGAAGGAGTTGAATAATGGAAAAGTCCCAGGAATTGATGGCACTCCAGTGGAATTTTATAAAGACTTCTGGGATATTATTGGTTCCGATGTTTTGGAGGTGTTCATCCACAGTATAAAAACAGGTGTGTTACCTCAGAGTTGCCGCAGGGCGGTAATAACACTACTGCCAAAAAAAGGTGACCTACAAAATCTCAAAAACTGGCGGCCTGTGTCCCTCCTTTGTGCTGATTACAAAATCCTGTCAAAGGCGCTAGCTAACAGATTGCGAACTGTTTTAGCTCAGGTGGTGCATCCTGATCAGAGCTATTGTGTCCCGAATAGAACAATTTTCAATAATATTTTTTTAATTCGAGACATTTTGGCGGCATCTAAACTCTTTAATTTTCCGATTGGCCTTATTTCTATCGACCAAGAGAAGGCCTTTGACAGGGTCAGGCATTCATATTTATGGGAAGTGATGAAGGCTTTTGGGTTTGGGGACCGGTTTGTTAAATATATTCAGCTATTATATAGTGACATTTCTGGTGTAGTTAAGGTCAATGGTGGTTTGTGTGAACCTTTTGCTGTCAGAAGAGGAGTCAGGCAAGGGTGCCCCTTGTCAGGAATGCTCTACGTGTTGGCCTTGGAACCTTTTCTGGTTAAACTGAGAGGAGTGTTGACTGGTCTATCATTTCCATGTTGCACTGCGGAGCCTGTTAAGGTTTCAGCATACGCTGATGACATCATTATCATCATTAAAAATCAGGAGGACGTTGACATTTTGCTTCAATGCCAGAGATCTTTTGAAATTGTTTCCTCAGCTAAAATAAACTGGGGAAAGAGCAGTGCTATCTTAGTGGGAAACTGGACTGGTTTAAAACCACCACAACTGGTTGGTGGTCTGCAGTGGTCATCTGGAGGGCTGTTATATTTAGGAGTGTTTCTTGGGGATGAACACTTCATACGAAAGAACTGGGATGGAGTACTGCAGAAGGTGAAGGATCGGCTTTCACGGTGGAGGTGGATTCTACCTCAGTTATCCTACAGGGGCAGGATGCTCATCATTAACAATCTCATAGCTTCAGGACTGTGGCATAAATGTATTTGTTTAGAGCCTCCTGCACAGCTGCTTCAGAGTATTCAGGAAGTTTTAATCAACTTTTTTTGGGATGGCCTGCATTGGCTTAGGAGAAGTGTCCTGTTTCAACCACTGGATGAAGGTGGGCAAGGAATTATAGATGTGGTTGGAAGAGTTGCTGCATTCAGGCTACATACTATACAGAAATTGTTGTATCCTTCTGAGCACCAGCCGTAGATGGATTTTGCACTTCGCTTTTTTGATCACATTGAAGACCTGAGATTTGGAAAAACTCTGCTGCTATGCCAGGTGAATAAATTTGAGATGTCGGACTTACCAGACTTTTATAAGAGTCTTTTTAGAGCCTGGCAGATGGTGACAATTAAAGGGGATGAGGACAGCCTGTCATTGTTCTGGGTTTTGGAAGAGCCCATTGTAAACAATGTGAAGTTCAGTAGTTCAGTGGGACTGTCTCAAATTTTACTAATCATCTTAAAAGTGGAGGCTGTACAAAACTAAAAGAGTTTATTGACTGTGAAAATTTCTGTTCGAAGAATGCAAAAGAAATTGCACAACAGATTGGAGTGCGGTCAGTGCGAGTGGTGCAGACTCTTTTAATACAAGTTAAGGATTCACTGCCAGCTGAGAGCTCGGCACTCCTGAGAGACATGTTCAATGAACGGACTCATCCACCTGAGGATCACAAGTTTCCAACGCTTTTGGTATCTCCTGTGGGTGACTGGACAACGGTGGAGCAGAGCAAATTTCTTTCAGTGCAGAGGCTGATGGACTTGCCTTTGCCAACGGCTACAGGGAAACAAATGTACTGGTTGTGCGTAAAGATGAGACACCGAGACTCCCTGAGGACGATACCAGACACTCCATGGAGGAGAAAGATCAGATGCACAGAATTCTCAGAGCCAGCCTGGAGGTTAAGCCACCATTGACCAGTAGGGTGGACGATTTACAGTGGAGGGTCTTACATGGGATCTTAGCTGTGAACTCCTCCTTGTCAATTATTACGCCGGGGTGTCTGACAGTTGTTGTTTCTGTGGGGAAAGAGAAACCGTGTTACACTGCTTTATGTTCTGTACAAGGCTGGAGCCATTGTTTAATTTAATAGAGAGGCTTGTTGGGGGATTGGAAATGGTGTACACCAGGGTGGGCTTTCTGTTCGGGTTTAAAAAAACAAAAAAAAATGTAAACAATGTAAATTTGGCAAACTTTATTATGGGGCAAAGTAAATTAGCCATTTGGAAAACCAGAAAGTATAAAATTGTAGGGAGTGGTTTACAAGATCCGATTGTAGTTTTTAAAATACTGAGCATTAGTCGCATTTTGATAGATTTTAATTTTTACAAATCCACAAAGAATCTTGACAACTTTAAAGCAATATGGTGTGTGAATAGTATATTATGTGACTGTATTAATGAAGAACTGCGGTTTGTTTTAGGGGAGTTTTGTGGGTTCAGTTGTGTTTTTCAAAAAATATGAAATATGAAAATGTATTTATAATAATATAATGTGTAAGTTGTTGTATAGTTGACTGATGTTTTTTTTTTTGTCAATAAACTTTGTTTTTAAAATATCTATCTATCTATCTATCTATCTATCTATCTATCTATCTATCTATCTATCTATCTATCTATCTATCTATCTATCTATCTATCTATCTATCATATAGTGCCTTTCACATCTATCTATCTATCTATCTATCTATCTATCTATCTATCTATCTATCTATCTATCTATCTATCTATCTATCTATCTATCTATCTATCTATCTATCTATCTATCTATCTTGACAGTCCAGTTCTCTTCTTGTGACCTCAAGTGTCCATCACAATCCCCAGCACTTTCTGTTAGTTTCTGATTTCAATTGTCCCCCCTTGTGACCCTTAGTGACAAAGTGACATTTGCTCAGCCCCTCTCTGACGTCACATTTCTGCTCCTGATGTCCATGTGCCCCTCTGTTGGTGTCCTGCACATCAGACTTGTGACATGACCCCATTGTCGTGTATTCTGCCCTCACAGCTCGATTCGCGCCTGTTTCTTAGCCAAATCGTCACTTGATTGATGACAATGGTGTCACTCTTTATTACAACGCTGGTACCTTGAACAGGGGATATTTCCTCGTTTGAATGTTCAAAGTGTCTGAAGACATCGGCCTTAACCAGCGTATTCTAATGTGACATCGAGAACACACAAATGACGGGGGTCCTAAACACAGGGACAGCTGCAGTGGACGCCAATACTCTTTAATGTCACACATGTCATTGTCATTGTCACAGAGTGACGTTTTTAGGATTTATTTAGTAACTTGTGTTATGTTTTATTGTTTGTCCTGAAGAAGTCATTGAGAGAATCGTGTTGGCCCTCAGACTGTGAGGTTTATGTGGTTGGACCTCGAGAAGCAGGACCCCTCAAACAGGCTGCCATGGGGGGCTTCACTTGTGTCTTCAGAATTAAAAGGATTTGCTTGTGATTTAGGACTGAGCTATGAAGAGACGATTGTTTGGTTTTCTGTCACATTCCGTCATATTCGGTCTGTTTATTATGGGATGTGTTGTTGTTCTTTTGATTTGTTTCCTGATCTTCACAGGTGTGTTAATCCTGGTGGTCCGGACTGCTGAATTCCTGATGATTCTCGTCCTTTTCTGAGCCCCTGACGTGTTCTTCTTGTGATCTTCTGATTCTTTTCTCTTTCGGTGGCCCAGCTGCTGTCCCTCTTGTCCTTTTATTCTTTAATTCTCCGTGTGGTTTGATGTCACTGAGATGTCAATTGTGTCATTTCTAACACCTACCAGCAGGTGGCGATGCTAGAAGGTCACTCTGCCATTTTGCTCTGAATGGGCAGCTCAGGTCAGAGGAGAGCTGGGAGTGGACAGCAGTGGTCAGCAGCAATGGGGGTCACTTCACAGTCCACTCAGACCACCTCTGTGCCCAGGGGACTGGACTTTGGGATGCTGAGTGTCCATTCAGAGCTTGTCCACTGGCTTTATTACAAATTAGGAGAGAAATAAGAAAACTGAGGTGACCAGCAGTGAGGCCTTTAGTGGACTGAGGTCAGCTGGTCAGTGTCACCGGTCAGCATGTGACGTGTGAGCGTCAGAAGTGTCACATGTCAGTCCTGTCCACCCTATCCATTATGTCACTGATCACACAGTCAGTCCAGTCTTTGTCACAATAGACAGACAGATGGTCCTCATCGTCTAAGTGGTCTGACATCAGGAGAGCCCACCATGACAGACACTCGAGTGTCGCGCTCTCCGATGTCCAGCAGTGACCGGCATGTCCAACAGGAATCTGTGGATGGGGTCCTGCAAATCAGTCAAAGCCCCTCCATGTGCTGAGTCCTCAGTTAGAGACACAAATCCAAGGTGGTCCCTCTGTTGTCATCAGCTTTGACAAGTCTGTGTGGACCCTCGAGTGCAGGACACTGTCAGCCTCATGTCCTTCACATTCCTGTCCAGTGTCCACATGTCACTTTGAGAGACTTGTCACCAGTCAGTGTGGCAGGAAGGCAGAAGACGATGTCAGGTATATAGCGCCTTACCTTATAAAGACAGCGGTGTTCTCAAGGTCAAAGTGCATTTCAGTGAAGACGGTGCAGTCATTGAGCCCTTGTGCTGTGTGTCCTTCTGTCTGTCTGTCTGTCCTCACTCGTCTCTCTTCTTCTCCACAGGTTGTGGTCTTGTGGTCTCACCTCGGCCTGCTGCTCAGCTCTCTCCTCGGTCCTCTCGTCTCCAAACTCACGGCTGACTGTACTGGACCTGAACAACAACAACCTGGGAGATTCAGGGGCTCGTCAGCTGAGTGAGGGGCTCAGGAGTGACAACTGTAAATTAGAGGCACTGAGGTGAGTAAAGAGGGGGAGGGGTGGGGGTGTGAATGTGTTATTGATGGGCAGGCTGATCACATGATATAGTGCCTTTCACATCTATCTATCTATCTATCTGTCTATCTATCTATCTATCTATCTATCTATCTATCTATCTATCTATCTATCTATCTATCTATCTATCTATCTATCTATCTATCTATCTATCTATCTATCTATCTATCTATCTATCTATCTATCTGTTTCGCTGTCCGTCTGTGGTTTGATTACGTAGGTCTGTCGTGGACGTGTCTGTGGGTTGCTGGCTGGAGGTGGTGGTGTGCGGAGTCGTCTTGTCAGTATTTCTTATTCTTTTTCCTAATCTTTATCATTTTTGTTTTTGCTCTCTCTAATGTGTAGTGGTTCTTTTGCTGTCTACATATTGTTTTTCTTATTGGCCCCAGTATTGTATTTGCGGCGTGGCCGTAATGGCCGCGCCGAAACAAACGCCGCCTGGCTTGATGCCGCACAATTTTGAAAACTTAACACGCAGGCATGGCGTGAAGTTGCTGGTTGATCCGATGGTCTCTGTTGAGACGTGCGTAGTGGAAGTCGGCAAGTTAATCGGCTGCAAAAATGTCCGTTCAGCATCACGAATGAATAAAACTGTTGTTGTTTTTCTAAATGATGAGAGTTTGGTCCATGCTCTTGTCCAGAATGGTGTGATTATTCATGGCACGTTAATTTCTGTTTTGCCTCTTTCTACTCCTGCACGGAGAGTGATTATTTCAAATGCTCCCCCGTTTCTAAAAAATGATATTCTTATTAAAGAACTTGAAAGATATGGGCAGATCATATCGAAAGTTTCAATGATTCCCTTGGGCTGTCGATCACCCGAGTTAAAGCATGTCGTCTCTTTCAGGAGACAAGTTCAGATGATTTTAAACGATTTACAGGGTGAACTCGATGTGGCTCTCAAATTCAGAGTGGATGGGTTTGATTATGTGGTGTTTGTATCATCAGAGTCCATGAAATGCTTTAAGTGCGGACAAGTGGGGCACAAGGCTAACCAGTGTAAGCGCTCTGAGGTAACAGCAGACTCAGAAGTACCTGGAGTTTCAAAAAGTACCCGTGAGGACTACTCGATATTATATGACGATGAAGGCAGTGAGTCTTCCGTCATTTTTTCTGATGTGGAGGAGGATTTAATGGAGGGTCCTGGTCAGAGTGTGCAGGATCAGAGCAGTTCTTTATCTGCTATGATGGCTGAGCCGGCGGCTGTGGCAGAGCCCGAGCCCGCAATTACAGACTTGCAGAGTGGTGAGAGCGCCCCAGAGAAGGACGCTGCGGCAGAGGCCGGATCAATGTCTACGGACGATTTTACTGTTAATTCTGCACACACGAGTGGCAGCGCTGAGCAGCCTGTGAGTGTGGCTGCCGTACATGATAACGGGGCTCTGCCCAGCGCTGAGATCATAGACGCAGAATCCATACAACAGATACGAGGGGTTGAGGAGAATGTTAGGGCTGAAGGTGCGATCGATAAGATGAGCACTCCAGCAGACAACAGTGAGAGTGCTGTTCAAGAAATGGAGGATGAGACAGAGCGGGTAAAGCCCGTGACAAGAAAAAGGAAAGACGGGTCCGCATATAGCGGAGCTGCTGTTAAGCACAATAAAACTGAGAGCTCAGTCTCCGCAGCTGATGACTCTGTGAATGTTCAGGATGAGCCTGAGGTGCCTGCAGACACGGGTACATCGAGTCAGGATGACAGCGGTGGCTTGGGGACATTAGTGAGGTCCAGTCTGTCACTTCAGCTGAGCTTCCGTGGTGGCTACAGTAACGACAGCATAATCCGCTTCGTGAAATTTATTGAGGGCAAGAGGGGTGTGAATGTTAGTCACCATTTCCCTGACCTTCAACTGTTTTTGAGCTCAGCTAAGGGAGTCCTACGCCAGGCTACAGTTTTAGGCCTTAAAAGAACTGAAGCGCTGCGGCTGAATAATGTTATGAGCAGAGTGAAACGCTCCTTAAATCCCAAGCCAGTATGATGCGCTGCTGGACACGTCCTTCCATGTCTTTTTTAAAGTTGTTTTTGGTGACTGCTTTTCTTTTTTGCTTTTTGATGCCTTTGTGTAACTTTGGCACTCTTAACATCAATGGATGTCGACATGACAACAAGCGGGTCGCCGTGTTTGATTATCTGCTTAATAAACAGCTTGGTGTTGTGTTTTTACAAGAAACTCACACAGACCCTGCTAACCAAGCAGACTGGCACAGCGGGTGGCAAGGGCAGGTGTTTTTGAGTCACGGTCGAGTGTTAGTGTCGGGGTCGCCATTCTCTTTTCTACTCTTTTCTCACCCGACTCGACTAGCGTGACAGAGGTGGTTAAAGGCAGACTGCTGAAAGTGGAAGTCAGCTTAGCGGGCACAACGTGGGTCTTTATAAATGTTTATGCACCCAATGAAGGCAGAGAGCGTTTGCAGTTTTTCTCATTGCTCCATGACTTGCTTTTGCAGTGCAAAGATGAAGATCTTGTTTTTGTGGGGGGGGATTTTAACTGCACCGATGACGCCATGTTAGATAGAAATGGCCTGGAGCCTCACCCCAGCTCCGCGGCTCACTTGAAGTCAGTCCTCAGTAAGGACGACCTTTTTGATGTCTGGAGGGCATTACACCCAGGAATTCGCCAGTACACGTGGGTGAAGGGTTCGTGGGGCTCGATCTCCATGGCGTGACTAGACAGGGTGTATTGTTTGAATCACCACAGCAATCTTATAGCGAACTGCTCCATTCATCCTTCTGGCTTCTCTGATCACAGTCTTGTCCTTCTCAAAGTTTCTCTTCCATTTCAATCTTCTTTTCCGTCATACTGGCACTTCAATAACAGTCTACTGAAAGATCTCCGCTTCATTGAAGTTTTTGAATTCTTCTGGAAGAGGTGGAGATTGACAACATCTTCTTTTTCATCTCTGCGGCAGTGGTGGGACTGTTCAAAAACTGAAATCAAAGTGTTGTGTCAGCAATACACACAAAATGTAACTCAGAATATGAGGAAGGCAATGGCAGAGTTGGAGGAAGACATCTTAGAACTCTCTTCGTCTTTGGAAAGTTCATTCAGCGATGGTGTCTTTGAGAATTTAAAGACAAAGAAACAAGATCTTATGGACTTACTGGACAGACGGGTGCATGGTGCTCTTGTGCGCTCAGGAATTCAGGAGTTGGCTGAAATGGATTCTCCTTCTCAATATTTTTTTGGACTTGAGAAAAAAAGATCACAGAGTAAAGTGATTCACGCTCTGAAAAATGAGGATGGCCGCATCATTGAGGAGCCTGAGGCCGTCAGGGCTCTAGCTCAGGATTTTTATAAAAAGCTGTTCTGTGCCGAAACAACAGAAGATTCTTCTGAGACCAGGGGTCTTCTAGACAACCTGCCACAAATCCCCGAAACAGAAAAAGAGCTTCTAGATACAACCCTCAGCTTGGAGGACTTGACTACAGCCCTCAGCGGACTAAATACGGGAAAGTCACCTGGCATAGACGGCCTGACGGTCGAATTTTTTAGAACATTTTGGACTTTATTAGGTGCAGATTTATTAGCAGTCTTCAGGGAGAGCATAATGAACAATGAACTGCCATTATCATGTCGAAGGGCTGTTCTCGCTCTGCTCCCAAAAAAAGGAGATCTGTCCGACCTCAAGAACTGGCATCCTGTTAGCCTTTTATGTATGGATTACAAGATGCTGTCCAGGGCTCTCGCTACTCGCCTGCGTAGGGTAATGGGGAGCATCGTCAGGTCAGATCAGACCTACTGTGTGCCAAACCGCTCCATCTTTGATAATATATTTCTGGTGCGAGACCTAATTACGACTTCACAGCTTTTTGGTTTAAAGGCAGGACTGATCTCTTTGGATCAAGAAAAAGCTTTTGACAGAGTGGATCACAAATACATGTTCAGAGTCTTACAAGTTTTTGGGTTTGGGTCCTCCTTCTCCAAATATATTGAGATGCTTTACACAAATGTCTTTGGCGTTCTGAAGATTAATGGTGTCCTGACAGCCCCCTTCTCTGTCACCAGGGGTATTCGCCAGGGCTGCCCCCTCTCAGGGATGCTCTACTCTTTATCAATTGAGCCCCTTCTACAGCAGCTCAGGTGTCGTCTTTCTGGCCTCAGCATCCCAGTTTGTCCCACTACATGTTTTAAGGTCGTTGCCTACGCAGACGATGTGACTGTGTTTGTGTCTTCTTCATCTGACGTAGACACTTTAGTCAACTGCTTAGATGTTTTTCAAAGACTGATGTCAGCAAAAGTCAATTGGCTGAAGAGCAATGCTTTCTTGGTGGGTGACTGGGGACTCGCATCTCCTCCGGCTCTTCCTGAGACCCTCCAATGGAACAAGAATGTCTTTAAGTACCTGGGAGTGTATTTAGGCACGGATGGCACCGCTGTAGACAATTGGGTGGGGTGGACAGATCTGATCCAAGCAAGGCTGAACCGTTGGAAGTGGCTTCTGAGGGACATTTCATGTAGAGGCAGGGTATTAATTCTGAATAACTTGATTGCCTCCATGTTTTGGCACAAGCTCAGGTGTGCTTATCCACCAGTAGCTCTGATCAAATCCGTGCAGACGATCATCCTTGACTTTTTTTGGGACAGTCTGCACTGGGTCCAGAGAGGTGTGCTGCACCTACCAGTGGCAGAAGGAGGGCAGGGCCTGATTGACGTCAGGAGTAAAATCGAGGCCTTCAGGCTCCAGATGCTGCAGAGGCTGTTCTATGGTCCAGAAGGCCTGCCTTGGAGAGACCTGGCGTTTGTACTTTTACACAAAGTGAACGAGTTAAAATTTGACAAACAGCTACTCCTCTTAGATGTTTCTAAACTAACTTTATCATTTCTGCCAAAATTTTATCAGTCCATGTTGATTACTTGGCATAGTAAGTTTAAGAGATCTTGTTTTGTTTTCGGTAATCTTCATTGTTTTTTGGAGGAACCTCTGATTTGGAATAATGTGCTGAAATCTCCTCTGCTCTGCTCATATCATTTCACCTCAGTCCTTATTAAAAATGGAATTACGAAGATTGGCCATCTTGTTAATAACCACACTGGGACATGGCACACTACAGCACACCTCACATCGGTCCTGGGCATGAGGTCTGAATGGCTCATACACCACTTTCTGTGCCAGTTTAAGGAGGCCTTAGTCACCTTAGGCGCAGGGTCACTGTGCCAGAGAGTCTCTCCAGACATTCCGATCTTCAACTCGGATGTGAAGGAGCTCGTCATTCAAGTCAAGCCCAACGTCACAGACTGCACCGACCAGCCGGGCTCCATTCTGAGATTTGGCAACTTAATAGACAAGCAGTATGACACGATGGGAAAAAATGAGCTCTACCAGGTGTGTGTTAAGGTGACTTTCTACAGATTTCTTAGAGACTTGCCAGACACACGGTGGAGACAAGAACTGCATGTTGGAGTGACTGAAACTCCAGCGTGGAGAACTTTTTACAAACACCCACTGCAAAAAAAGAATTGGCGACCTACAATGGAGGATTCTTCATGGGGCTCTCGCCACCAACTCCTTCTTATCGATTATTTCACCGGAAACATCAGACTGTTGTCCGTTTTGTCAACAGCGAGAAACTGTCTTTCACCTTTTTGTTAACTGCAAAAGGCTCGAACCATTTTTTACATTTCTCAAGACACTCTTTGATAGAATAGGACTGTCATTGTCACCTGTTTACTTTATTTTTGGTGTTAAGTATACTCTGAGACAGAGAAACAAATGTGTGCTGGGTAATTATCTTCTGGGCCAAGCAAAACTCTCAATCCTCAAAACCAGGAGGAATAAAGAGAAAATCTCAAAGACCACCGATGTGCTCCTGATGTTTAAAGTGCTGGTGAAGTGCCGATTGAAACTGGAATTCACTTACCACCACCTCATTGGAGACATGCAGACCTTCTGTGATTTATGGGGGCTTAGGGGTGTTTTGTGTTCTGTTGAGAGGGACAAGTTGGTGACTGGGTGGTGACTTCTTCAAATGTCCTTCACAATATTTACATACTGGATGGTTGTAAGCACAGAACAGGAGACGTCCTGAGGAATACAGTACTGTGTGTATAATGGAGAGTGATGTACGGGGTAGGAGACGAGTACAGGGGGAGTAAACTGATTATGAAATGTGTACTTATGAGGGACAATTATTTATATTTATGTGTGGATTAGGAGGCATATACAGGGAGTAGTGGTGTAATGAACAAATGATGAATTACTTATGTATTATGGAAATTCTGTAATATTATGTGTGGAGTAGGAGGCGTGTACGGGGCAATAGTAGTGGAGTAATGCAACATGTTTATTAACTGCATATTACTGCTGTGTTCATGTTTTTAGTTATTGTGCTAAATAAAGTTTATTTTTAAAATTAAATTATCTATCTATTATATAGTGCCTTTCATATCTATCTATCTATCTATCTATCTATCTATCTATCTATCTATCTATCTATCTATCTATCTATCTATCTATCTATCTATCTATCTATCTTGACAGTTCAGTTCTCTTCCTGAGACCTCAAGTGTCCATCACAATCCCCAGCACTTTCTAGTAGTTTCTGATTTCAGTTGTCCCACCTTGTGACCCTTAGTGACAAAGTGACATTTGCTCAGCCCCTGTCTGACGTCACTTTTCTGCTCCTGATGTCCATGTGCTCCTCTGTTGGTGTCCTGCACATCAGACTTGTGACGTGACCCCATTGTCGTGTATTCTACCCTCACAGCTCGAGTCTCGCCTGTTTCTTAGACAAATCGTCACTTGATTGATGACAATGGTGTCACCCTTTATTACAACGCTGGCACCTTGAACAGGGGACATGTCCTCATTTGAATGTTCCAAAGTGTCTGCAGACATCGGCCTTAACCAGTGTATCCTAATGTGACATCGAGGACACACAAATGACCGGGGGTCCTAAACACGAGGACAGCAGCTGTGGACGCCAATACTCTTTAATGTCACACATGTCATTGTCATTGTCACAGAGTGATGTTTTTAGGATTTATTTAGTAACGTGTGTTATGTTTTATTGTTTGCCCTGAAGAAGTCATTGAGAGAATCGCGTTGGCCCTCAGACTGTGAGGTTTATGTGGTCGGACCTCGAGAAGCAGGACCCCTCAAACAGACTGCCATGGGGGCTTCACTTGTGTCTTCAGAACTAAAAGGATTTGCTTGTGATTTAGGACTGAGATATGAAGAGACGATTGTTTGGTTTTCTTTCACATTCTCTCATATTCTGTCTGTTTATTATGGGATGTGTTGTTGTTCTTTTGATTTGTTTCCTGATCTTCACAGGTGAGTTAATCCTGGTGGTCCGGACTGCTGAATTCCTGATGATTCTCGTCCTTTTCTGAGCCCCTGACGTGTTCTTCTTGTGATCTTCTGATTCTTTTCTCTTTCGGTGGCCCAGCTGCTGTTCTTCTTGTCCTTTTATTCTTTAATTCTCCGTGTGGTTTGATGTCACTGAGATGTCAATTGTGTCATTTCTAACTCCTACCAGCAGGTGGCGATGCTAGCAGGTCACTCTGCCATTTTGCTCTGAATGGGCAGCTCAGGTCAGAGGAGAGCTGGGAGTGGACAGCAGTGGTCAGCAGTAATGGGGGTCACTTCACAGTCCACTCAGACCACCTCTGTGCCCAGGGGACTGGACTTTGGGATGCTGAGTGTCCATTCAGAGCTCGTCCACTGGCTTTATTACAAATTAGGAGAGAAATAAGAAAACTGAGGTGACCAGCAGTGAGGCCTTTAGTGGACTGAGGTCAGCTGGTCAGTGGCACCGGTCAGCATGTGACGTGTGAGTGTCAGAAGTGTCACATGTCAGTCCTGTCCACCCTATCCATTATGTCACTGATCACACAGTCAGTCCAGTCTTTGTCACAATAGACAGACAGAGGGTCCTCATCGTCTAAGTGGTCTGACATCAGGAGAGCCCACCATGACAGACACTCGAGTGTCGCGCTCTCCGATGTCCAGCAGTGACCAGCGTGTCTAACAGGAATCTGTGGATGGGGTCCTGCAAATCAGTCAAAGCCCCTCCATGTGCTGAGTCCTCAGTTACAGACACAAATCCAAGGTGGTCCCTCCGCTGTCATCGGCTTTGACAAGTCTGTCTGGACCCTCGAGTGCAGGACACTGTCAGCCTCATGTCCTTCACAGTCCTGTCCAGTGTCCACATGTCACTTTGAGTGACTTGTCACCAGTCAGTGTGGCAGGAAGGCAGAAGACTCTGTCAGGTATATAACGACTTACCTTATAAGGACAGCGGTGGTCTCAGGGTCAAAGTGCATTTCAGTGAAGACGGCGCAGTCATTGAGCCCTTGTGCTGTGTGTCTTTCTGTCTGTCTGTCTGTCCTCACTCGTCTCTCTTCTTCTTCACAGGTTGGGGTCTTGTGGTCTCACCTCGGCCTGCTGCTCAGCTCTCTCCTCGGTCCTCTCATCTCCAAACTCACGGCTGACATATCTGGACCTCGAAGACAACAACCTGGGAGATTCAGGGGCTCGTCAGCTGAGTGAGGGGCTCAGGAGTGACAACTGTAAATTAGAGACACTGAGGTGAGTAAAGAGGGGGAGGGGTGGGGGTGTGAATGTGTTATTGATGGGCGGGCTGATCACATGATATAGTGCCTTTCACATCTATCTATCTATCTATCTATCTATCTATCTATCTATCTATCTATCTATCTATCTATCTATCTATCTATCTATCTATCTATCTATCTATCTATCTATCTTGACAGTCCAGTTCTCTTCTTGTGGCCTCAAGTGTCCATCACAATCCCCAGCACTTTCTGTTAGTTTCTGATTTCAGTTGTCCCACCTTGTGACCCTTAGTGACAAAGTGACATTTGCTCAGCCCCTCTCTGACGTCACTTTTCTGCTCCTGATGTCCTCGTGCTCCTCTGTTGGTGTCCTGCACATCAGACTTGTCACGTGACCCCATTGTCATGTATTCTACCCTCACAGCTCGAGTCTCGCCTGTTTCTTAGACAAATCGTCACTTGATTGATGACAATGGTGTCACCCTTTATTACTACGCTGGCACCTTGAACAGGGGACA